>NC_074672.1:38974691-38989691 GCF_029448725.1 Salvelinus fontinalis | reverse complement strand
CTCTCCTGGATCATTAAACAGACACAGCCTCTATCTCAGCCACTTTCATTAAACAGACACAGCCTCTCTCTCAGCCACCTTCATTAAACAGACACAGCCTCTCTCTCAGCCACTTTCATTAAACAGACACAGCCTCTCTC
Source organism: Salvelinus fontinalis (assembly GCF_029448725.1). Taxonomy (NCBI): domain Eukaryota; kingdom Metazoa; phylum Chordata; class Actinopteri; order Salmoniformes; family Salmonidae; genus Salvelinus; species Salvelinus fontinalis. The sequence goes on along the minus strand of NC_074672.1, from coordinate 38,989,551 downwards.
TCAGCCACTTTCATTAAACAGACACAGCCTCTCTCTCAGCCACCTTCATTAAACAGACACAGCCTCTCTCTCAGCCACCTTCATTAAACAGACACAGCCTCTCTCTCAGCCACTTTCATTAAACAGACACAGCCTCTCTCTCAGCCACTTTCATTAAACAGACACAGCCTCTCTCTCAGCCACCTTCATTAAACAGACACAGCCTCTCTCTCAGCCACCTGCATTAAACAGACACAGCCTCTCTCTCAGCCACCTTCATTAAACAGACACAGCCTCTCTCTCAGCCACCTTCATTAAACAGACACAGCCTCTCTCTCAGCCACCTTCATTAAACAGACACAGCCTCTCTCTCAGCCACTTTCATTAAACAGACACAGCCTCTCTCTCTCTGCCACCTTCATTAAACAGACACAGCCTCTATCTCAGCCACTTTCATTAAACAGACACAGCCTCTCTCTCTCTGCCACCTTCATTAAACAGACACAGCCTCTCTCTCAGCCACCTTCATTAAACAGACACAGCCTCTATCTCAGCCACTTTCATTAAACAGACACAGCCTCTCTCTCCTGGATCATTAAACAGACACAGCCTCTATCTCAGCCACTTTCATTAAACAGACACAGCCTCTATCTCAGCCACTTTCATTAAACAGACACAGCCTCTCTCTCAGCCACCTTCATTAAACAGACACAGCCTTTCTCTCAGCCACTTTCATTAAACAGACACAGCCTCTCTCTCAGCCACTTTCATTAAACAGACACAGCCTCTCTCTCAGCCACCTTCATTAAACAGACACAGCCTCTCTCTCTCAGCCACCTTCATTAAACAGACACAGCCTCTCTCTCAGCCACCTTCATTAAACAGACACAGCCTCTCTCTCAGCCACTTTCATTAAACAGACACAGCCTCTCTCTCAGCCACTTTCATTAAACAGACACAGCCTCTCTCTCAGCCACCTTCATTAAACAGACACAGCCTCTCTCTCAGCCACTTTCATTAAACAGACACAGCCTCTCTCTCAGCCACTTTCATTAAACAGACACAGCCTCTCTCTCAGCCACCTTCATTAAACAGACACAGCCTCTCTCTCAGCCACCTTCATTAAACAGACACAGCCTCTCTCTCAGCCACTTTCATTAAACAGACACAGCCTCTCTCTCAGCCACTTTCATTAAACAGACACAGCCTCTCTCTCAGCCACCTTCATTAAACAGACACAGCCTCTCTCTCAGCCACCTGCATTAAACAGACACAGCCTCTCTCTCAGCCACCTTCATTAAACAGACACAGCCTCTCTCTCAGCCACCTTCATTAAACAGACACAGCCTCTCTCTCAGCCACCTTCATTAAACAGACACAGCCTCTCTCCTGGATCATTAAACAGACACAGCCTCTATCTCAGCCACTTTCATTAAACAGACACAGCCTCTCTCTGCCACCTTCATTAAACAGACACAGCCTCTCTCTCAGCCACTTTCATTAAACAGACACAGCCTCTCTCTCTCTGCCACCTTCATTAAACAGACACAGCCTCTCTCTCCTGGATCATTAAACAGACACAGCCTCTCTCTCCTGGTTCACTAGAACAGCCCGCCGTAGTACACCTGCCTCCCCAGATACACAAACACACAAACAGAGAGTCAGGAAATGAAACACTGCTTTCTGTATTTGGAACTCGAACATCGACACAAACATATTAGAGGGAGGGCTGCAAAGACACATTTTATCATTCAACAAAAAACTTAATAGAGAAATATTCACAACAATGCTTTAGGCTGGCAGTCTCTCTCTCTCTCTCTCTTTCTCTCTGCCCCTCAAATCAATTCAATTTAAGGGGCTTTATTGGCATGGAAAACATATGTTAACATTGCCAAAGCAAGTGAAATAGATAATAAACAGAAATTAAATAAATAATAAAAACAGTAAACATTACACTCACAGAAGTTCCAAAAGAATAAAGGCATTTCAAATGTCATATTATGTCTATATACAGTGTTATATTATGTATATTTACAGTGTTATATTATGTATTTATACAGTGTTATATTATGTCTATATACAGTGTTATATTATGTCTATATACAGTGTTATATTATGTCTATATACAGTGTTATATTATGTCTATATACAGTGTTATATTATGTATATATACAGTGTTATATTATGTCTATATACAGTGTTATATTATGTCTATATACAGTGTTATATTATGTCTATATACAGTGTTATATTATGTCTATATACAGTGTTATATTATGTCTATATACAGTGTTATATTATGTCTATATACAGTGTTATATTATGTCTATATACAGTGTTATATTATGTCTATATACAGTGTTATATTATGTCTATATACAGTGTTATATTATGTCTATATACAGTGTTATATTATGTCTATATACAGTGTTATATTATGTCTATATACAGTGTTATATTATGTCTATATACAGTGTTATATTATGTCTATATACAGTGTTATATTATGTCTATATACAGTGTTGTAACGATGTGCAACTGGTTAAAGTACAAAGGGGAAAATAAATCAACATAAATCATGGGTTGTATTTACAATGGTGTTTGTTCTTCACTGTTTACCCTTTTCTTGTGGCAACAGGTCACAAATCTTGCTACTGTGATGGCACACTGTGGTATTTCACCCAATACATAATTGATCAAAATTGTATTTATTTTCAAATTCTTTGTGTGTCTGTGTAATCTGAGGGAAATATGTGTTTAGTTTGATTTTATTTCACCTTTATTTAACCAGGTAGGCTAGTTGAGAACAAGTTCTCATTTACAACTGCGACCTGGCCAAGATAAAGCAAAGCAGTGCGACAAAAACAACATCACAGAGTTACCCAAACAAATGTACAGTCTATAACCTAATAGAAACATCTATGTACAGTGTGTGCAAATGTAGTAAGATTAGGGAGGTAAGGCAATAAATAGGCCATAGAGGCGAAATAATTACAATCTAGCATCAACACTGGAGTGACAGATGTGCAGAAGATGATGTACAAGTAGAGATACTTGGGTGGAAATGAGCAACAACAACAAAATAACAGCTGATGCTAGAGGGAGATATGAGTCTCCAGCTTCAGTGATTTTTGCAATTCGATCCAGTCACTGACAGCAGAGAACTGGAAGGAAAGGAGGCCAAAGGAGCTGTTGGATTTGGGGATGACCAGTGAAATACACCTGCTGGAGCGCGTGCTACAGGTGGGTGTTGCTATGGTGACCAGTGAGCTGAGATAAGGCTGGGCTTTACCTAGCAAAGACTTACAGATGACCTGGAGCCAGTGGGTTTGGAGACGAATATGTAGCGAGGGCCAGCCAACGAGAGCATACAGGTCGTAGTGGTGGGTAGTATATAGTGCTTTGGTGACAAAACGGAGGGCACTGTGATAGACTGCATCCAATTTGCTGAGTAGAGTGTTGGAGGCTATTTTGTAAATTACATCGCCAAAGTCAAGGATCGGTAGGATAGTCAGTTTTACGAGTTTATGTTTGGCAGCATGAGTGAGGGAGGCTTTGTTGCGATATAGGAAGCCGATTCTAGATGTAATTTTGGATTGGAGATGCTTAATGTGAGTCTGGAAGGAGAGTTTATAGTCTAACCAGACACCTAGGTATTTGTCATTGTCCACATATTCTATGTCCGAACTGTCCAGAGTAGTGATGCAATCGGTTGAAGAAAATACATTTAGTTTTACTAGCATTTAAAAGCAGTTGGAGGCCACGGAAGGAGTGTTGTATGGCATTGAAGCTCATTTAGAGGTTTGTTAGCACAGTGTCCAAAGAAGGGCCAGGTGTATACATAGAGGTGGATCCGAGAATCACCAGCAGCAAGAGCGACATCATTGATATATACAGAGAAAAGAGTCGGCCTGAGAATTTAACCGTGGCACCCCCATAGAGACTGCCAGAGGTCCGGACAACAGGCCCTCCGATATGACACACTGAACTCTATCTGAGAAGTAGTTGGTGAACCAGGCTAGGCAGTTAATTGAGAAGCCAAGGCTGTTGAGTCTGCCGATAAGAATGATGTGATTGACAGTGTCGAAAGCCTTGGCCAGGTCGATGAAGACGGCTGCACAGTACTGTCTTTTATCGATGGCGGTTATGATATCTTTTAGGACCTTGAGCGTGGCTGAGGTGCACCCATGACCAGCTCGGAAACCAGATTACATAGCGGAGAAGGTACGGTGGGATTCTAAATGGTTGGTGATCTGTTTGTTCACTTGGCTTTCGAAGACCTTAGAAAGGCAGGGCAGGAAGGATATAGGTCTATAACTGCGTCTAGAGTGTCTCCCCTTTTGAAGAGGGGGATGACCACGGCAGCTTTCCAATCTTTGGGGATCTCAGACGATACAAAGAGAGGTTGAACAGGCTAGTAATACGGGTTGGAACAATTTTGGTGGATAATTTTAGAAATAGAGGTTCCAGATTGTCTAACCCAGCTGATTTGTAGGGATCCAAATTTTGCCGCTCTTTCAGAACATCTGTCTGGATTTGGGTGAAGGAGAAGCGGGGGGGGGGTGCAGAGCTGTTGGCCGGAGTGGGGGTAGCCATGTGGAAAGCATGGCCAGCTGTAGAAATATTCCTATTGAAAGAATCGATTACAGTAGATTTATCGGTGGTGACAGTGTTTCCTTGCCTCAGTGCAGTGGGCAGCTGGGAGGAGGTGCTCTTATTCTCCATGGACTTTACAGTGTCCCAAAACTTTTTGGGAATTAGTGCAACAGGATGCAAATTTCTGTTTGAAAAAGCTAGCATTTGCTTTCATAACTGTCTGTGTATATTGGTTCCTGACTTCCCTGAAAAGTTGCATATCGCGGGGGCTATTTGATGTTAATGCAGTACGCCACAGGATGATTTTGTGCTGGTCAAGGGCAATCAAGTCTGGGGTGAACCAAGGGCTATATCTGTTCTTAGTTCTACATTTTATGAATGGGGCATGCTTATTTAAGATGGTGAGTTGGTCAGGATGGTATCTATGAGGGTGCCTATGGCAACGGATTTAGGGTTGTACCTGGTAGGCTCCTTGATAATTTGTGTGAGATTGAGGGCATCTATCTTAGATTGCAGGACGGCCGGAGTGTTAAGCATATCCCAGTTTAGGTCATCTAACAGTACGAAGTCTGAAGATAGATGGGGGACAATCAATTCACATATGGTGTCCAGGGCACAGCTGGGGGCTGAGGGGGTCTATAACAAGTGGCAACAATGAGAGACTTATTTCTGGAAATGTGGATCTTTAGAAGTAGAAGCTTGAATTGTTTGGGCACAGACCTGGATAGTAAGACATAATCTCCAGGCTATCTCTGCAGTGGAATGCCACTCCACCCCCTTTGGCAGTTCTATCTTGTCGGAAAATATTGTAATTGGGGATGGAAATTTCAGAATTTTTGGTGGCCTTCCTATGCCAGGATTCAGACACGGCTAGGACATCAGGATTGGCGGAGTGTGCTAAAGCAGTGAATAAAACAAACTTAGGGAGGAGGCTTCTGATGTTAACATGCATGAAACCAAGGCTTTTACGGTTACAGAAGTCAACAAATGAGAGCGCCTGGGGAATAGGTGTGGTGCTGGGGGCTGGGACAAGGGTGGGACAAAAGAGCTCCCTGTGTGGAGGGTGGGACAAAATAGCTATGTAAGGCAATTAGGGCGGGGCTGGGGGCTCTACAGTGAAATAAAACAACAATAACTAACATAAACAGCAGTAAACAAGGCATATTGACATTAGGGAGAGGCATGTGTAGCCGAGTGATCATAGGGTCCAGTGAGCAGCAATAGGTGAGTCAGGGAGCCGTTCGGTAGTCGCTACTACGCTAGGCGATTCAGAAAGCTAGCGGGCCGGGGATAGCAGATGGGTCTTCGGCAATGTCGCAACGGAAAAGCCTGTTGAAACCACCTCGGACGATTACGTCGGCAAACCAGTCGTGATGGATCGGCGGGGATCTGTGTCGGCAATAAAGGATCCAGGCCAATTGGCAAAAGAGGTATTGTAGCCCAAGAATTAGCTGGTAGACCTCTTCGGCTATCCGGGAGATGGGCCTAGCTTAAGGCTAGCTCAATGCTAACTGGTGATTGCTTCGGTACAGAGGCGTTAGCTAGGAGCAGCTCGGTTGCAGCTAGCTAGCTGCGATGATCAGGTGTAATGGTCCAGAGCTTGCGGTAGGAACCCGGTGATGTGGTCGAGAAAAAGCAGTCCAATATGCTCTGGGTTGATATCGCACTGTGCAGACTGGCAGGTATTGACCAGGCTGAAGCTGTCTGGTGTCCGAGTTAACGGTGAAGACCGCTAGCCGTGGCTAACTGACTACTAGCTGGTAGCTAGTTAGCTGGCTAGCTTCTGATGGGGGTTCCGGTTCTAAAGTATAAAATTAGCAGATCCGTATCACATTGGGTGAAGCAGGTTGCAGGAAAGTATATTCAGTACGTAGATGGAAAGTGAGATTAAAATATACACGAAATCTATACAAATAAAACGAGGAAAATGATTTACACGGGACAAGACAAACACACGTCCGACTGCTACACCATCTTGGATAATGGGTCTCTAATGTGGTCATACATTTGGCAGGAGGTTAGGAAGTGCAGCTCAGTTTCCACCTCATTTTATGGGCAGTGTGCACATAGCCTGTCTTCTCTTGAGAGCCAGGTCTGCCTACAGAGACCTTTCTCAATAGCAAGGCTATGCTCACTGAGTCTGTACATAGTCAACGATTTCCTTAAGTTTGGGTCAGTCACAGTGGTCAGGTATTCTGCCACTGTGTACTCTCTGTTTTGGGACAAATAGCATTCTAGTTTGCTCAGTTTTTTGTTGTTTATTCTTTTCAATGTGTCAAGTAATTATCTTTTTGTTTTCTCATGTTTTGGTTGGGTCTAATTGTGTTGCTGTCCTGGGGCTCTGTTGTGTCTGTGTTTGTGAACAGAGCCCCAGGACCAGCTTGCTTAGGGGACTCTTCTCCAGGTTCATCTCTCTGTAGGTGATGGCTTTGTTATGAAAGGTTTGGGAACCGCTTCTTTTTAGGTGGTTGTAGAATTTAAGTGCTCTTTTCTGGATTTTGATAATTTGCGGGTATCGGCCTAATTCTGCTCTGGATGCATTATTTGGTGTTAAACGTTGTACACAAAGGATATTTTTGCAGAATTCTGCATGCAGAGTCTCAATTTGGTGTTTGTCCCATTTTGTGAATTCTTGGTTGGTGAGCGGACCCCAGACCTCACAAACATAAAGGACAATGGGTTCTATAACTGATTCAAGTATTTCTAGCCAGATCCTAATTGGTATGTCACATTTTATGTTTGTTTTGATGGCATAGAATGCCCTTCTTGCCTTGTCTCAGATCGTTTTTTCTCTCTGCCCTCCCCTCCCCTCCCCTCCTCTCCTCTCCTCTCCTCTCCTCTCCTCTCCTCTTCTCAAGTGGAATGCAAGAAATGTCCACAGGATCTCTTTCAGCAGTTGTTAATACTTTTCCGTTCATGATAAAGCAGGCTGGTTGTGGAATCCCTGCATTCCCTCACACACTCACACATATACACAGATCCAAACAGAGGAACGATTGCATACGTTCACATATCTACAAATGAACCTACAAACAAACATAAATACACACTTAAGTTACATCGTTAAAATGTTGTAATCTACCATAGCCACCTCTATGCTCTCCAGCACTCTACAAGTCAACACACACGGTAGTTCTGATCATGATAGTTCTACCTGTCTGGTTCTGGTTTACACAAACACACACATGGACACCCAGGTCCTAGCTGGGTCCGCCTGTGTGGTTCTGAGATGAAATCACTGCTGACGTCAGTGTTAAACGCCCTGTGCTGCTATCATCTCTGTAGGAGTCGGAACAGCTCACTACCTGGCAACCAAAGCCCTGATCTGGCAACTGGCTTGCTGATTTGCAGTGCTGAGCGATTAGTGCTTTTTGAGGTCAGTTTCGGTTCTAAAAATAATACATATTTCAGTTTCTTCTTCTTTTTCCTTTTTTTACATTAAATGCATAATGAAATATGACCTTGAAGTGATTTGAGCTTTTTAATTGAAATCACAAAGCCAACTGATGAGAACATTCAACGGCCAAAACATTAAAAACATTCAATTTTCTCTAACAACACAGAATAAAGCAATGAATAAGAGCCCCATGATGGTAGTGACTGCCTTACCATTACTACGTATCACTAATTTACCATAATTTATTCACATTACTTTCTATAAATATTTTTAGCTGTATATACTAATTTATTTATTTGATTTGATTAGTCTAATACTTATTTCTTAAATGCATCCTCTCATATCTGATCCCTAATGAGCCAAGCTCCCCTTGGCTAGTGAAAAGGGTAGCCTGTGAACACTGGGTTGTTGCCCAAGCACTACACAGCTGATTTATACAATCAACTCATCATCAAGCTTTGATTATTTGATTCAGCTGTGTAGTGCTCGGACAACAACCAAAGCATGCACCAGAGGGGAGCCTGGCTCGTTGGGGATCAGAGACAATGAATTTAAGGAATTAAATAATAGACTAATCAAATCAAATATAAAACTAATATACACAGCTAAAAAATATATATATTTAAATGAAGTAAAAACCCAAACATGCACCCAGGACTGAGTTTGGGAACTCTGGTCCTACAGTACCTACAGTTGGTGACAGAAAATGACCCGCTGAACTCCATTCAGAGCCTAATACAGACTAAGAGATTGTGGTGCATACCACTCCAACACGACAACACCCCAAAAGACAGAGAGAGAGACAGAGGGACAGGTGAAAGAGACAAATAAAGGGACAGGTGAAGGAGAAAGACGAATAAAGGGACAGGTGAAGGAGACAAAGGGATGAAAGACAGAGAAAGACAGAGGGACAGGTGAAGGAGAGAGAAAGACAGAGGGACAGGTGAAAGAGACAAATAAAGGGACAGGTGAAGGAGAAAGACGAATAAAGGGACAGGTGAAGGAGACACAGGGATGAAAGAGAGAGAAAGACAGAGGGACAGGTGAGGAGAGAGAAAGACAGAGGGTCAGGTGAAGGAGACACAGGGATGAAAGAGAGAGAAAGACAGAGGGACAGGTGAGGAGAGAGAAAGACAGAGGGACAGGTGAGGTAGACAAAGGGATGAAAGAGAGAGAAAGACAGAGGGACAGGTGAGGAGAGAGAAAGACAGAGGGACAGGTGAGGGAGACAAAGGGATGAAAGAGAGAGAAAGACAGAGGGACAGGTGAGGGAGACAAAGGGATGAAAGAGAGAGAAAGACAGAGGGACAGGTGAGGGAGACAAAGGGATGAAAGAGAGAGAAAGACAGAGGGACAGGTGAGGGAGACAAAGGGATGAAAGAGAGAGAAAGACAGAGGGACAGGTGAGGAGAGAGAAAGACAGAGGGACAGGTGAAGGAGACAAAGGGATGAAAGAGAGAGAAAGACAGAGGGACAGGTGAAGGAGACAAAGGGATGAAAGAGAGAGAAAGACAGAGGGACAGGTGAGGGAGACAAAGGGATGAAAGAGAGAGAAAGACAGAGGGACAGGTGAGGGAGACAAAGGGATGAAAGAGAGAGAAAGACAGAGGGACAGGTGAAGGAGACAAAGGGATGAAAGAGAGAGAAAGACAGAGGGACAGGTGAAGGAGACAAAGGGATGAAAGAGAGAGAAAGACAGAGGGACAGGTGAGGGAGACAAAGGGATGAAAGAGAGAGAAAGACAGAGGGACAGGTGAAGGAGACAGAAAGACAGAGGGACAGGTGAGGAGAGAGAAAGACAGAGGGACAGGTGAAGGAGAGAGAAAGACAGAGGGACAGGTGAAGGAGAGAGAAAGACAGAGGGACAGGTGAAGGAGAGAGAAAGACAGAGGGACAGGCGAAGGAGACAAAGGGATGAAAGAGAGAGAAAGACAGAGGGACAGGTGAAGGAGACAAAGGGATGAAAGAGAGAGAAAGACAGAGGGACAGGTGAAGGAGAGAGAAAGACAGAGGGACAGGTGAAGGAGAGAGAAAGACAGAGGGACAGGTGAAGGAGACAAAGGGATGAAAGAGAGAGAAAGACATAGGGACAGGTGAAGGAGAGAGAAAGACAGAGGGACAGGTGAAGGAGAGAGAAAGACAGAGGGACAGGTGAAGGAGACAAAGGGATGAAAGAGAGAGAAAGACAGAGGGACAGGTGAAGGAGACAAAGGGATGAAAGAGAGAGAAAGACAGAGGGACAGGTGAGGAGAGAGAAAGACAGAGGGACAGGTGAAGGAGAGAGAAAGACAGAGGGACAGGTGAGGAGGGAGAAAGACAGAGGGACAGGTGAAGGAGACAAAGGGATGAAAGAGAGAGAAAGACAGAGGGACAGGTGCAGGAGACAAAGGGATGAAAGAGAGAGAAAGACAGAGGGACAGGTGAAGGAGAGAGAAAGACAGAGGGACAGGTGAAGGAGACAAAGGGATGAAAGAGAGAGAAAGACAGAGGGACAGGTGAAGGAGACAAAGGGATGAAAGAGAGAGAAAGACAGAGGGACAGGTGAAGGAGAGAGAAAGACAGAGGGACAGGTGAAGGAGACAAAGGGATGAAAGAGAGAGAAAGACAGAGGGACAGGTGAAGGAGACAAAGGGATGAAAGAGAGAGAAAGACAGAGGGACAGGTGAGGAGAGAGAAAGACAGAGGGACAGGTGAAGGAGAGAGAAAGACAGAGGGACAGGTGAAAGAGACAAAGGGATGAAAGAGAGAGAAAGACAGAGGGACAGGTGAGGAGAGAGAAAGACAGAGGGACAGGTGAAGGAGAGAGAAAGACAGAGGGACAGGTGAAGGAGACAGAAAGACAGAGGGACAGGTGAGGAGAGAGAAAGACAGAGGGACAGGTGAAGGAGAGAGAAAGACAGAGGGACAGGTGTAGGAGAGAGAAAGACAGAGGGACAGGTGAGGAGAGAGAAAGACAGAGGGACAGGTGAAGGAGAGAGAAAGACAGAGGGACAGGTGAAGGAGAGAGAAAGACAGAGGGACAGGTGAAGGAGAGAGAAAGACAGAGGGACAGGCGAAGGAGAGAGAAAGACAGAGGGACAGGTGAAGGAGAGAGAAAGACAGAGGGACAGGCGAAGGAGAGAGAAAGACAGAGGGACAGGTGAAGGAGAGAGAAAGACAGAGGGACAGGCGAAGGAGAGAGAAAGACAGAGGGACAGGTGAGGAGAGAGAAAGACAGAGGGACAGGTGAAGGAGAGAGAAAGACAGAGGGACAGGTGAAGGAGAGAGAAAGACAGAGGGACAGGCGAAGGAGAGAGAAAGACAGAGGGACAGGCGAAGGAGAGAGAAAGACAGAGGGACAGGCGAAGGAGAGAGAAAGACAGAGGGACAGGTGAGGAGAGAGAAAGACAGAGGGACAGGTGAAGGAGAGAGAAAGACAGAGGGACAGGTGAAGGAGAGAGAAAGACAGAGGGACAGGTGAAGGAGAGAGAAAGACAGAGGGACAGGCGAAGGAGAGAGAAAGACAGAGGGACAGGTGAAGGAGACAGAAAGACAGAGGGACAGGTGAAGGAGAGAGAAAGACAGAGGGACAGGTGAAGGAGACAGAGGGACAGGTGAAGGAGAGAGAAAGACAGAGGGACAGGTGAAGGAGAGAGAAAGACAGAGGGACAGGTGAAGGAGAGAGAAAGACAGAGCGACAGGCGAAGGAGACAGAAAGACAGAGGGACAGGTGAAGGAGAGAGAAAGACAGAGGGACAGGTGAAGGAGACAGAAAGACAGAGGGACAGGTGAAGGAGAGAGAAAGACAGAGGGACAGGTGAAGGAGAGAGAAAGACAGAGGGACAGGTGAAGGAGACAAAGGGATGAAAGAGAGAGAAAGACAGAGGGACAGGTGAAAGAGAGAGAAAGACAGAGGGACAGGTGAGGGAGAGAGAAAGACAGAGGGACAGGTGAAAGAGAGAGAAAGACAGAGGGACAGGTGAAGGAGAGAGAAAGACAGAGGGACAGGTGAAAGAGAGAGAAAGACAGAGGGACAGGTGAAGGAGAGAGAAAGACAGAGGGACAGGTGAAGGAGAGAGAAAGACAGAGGGACAGGTGAAGGAGAGAGAAAGACAGAGGGACAGGTGAAACAGAGAAAGAGGTATGTATTCCTCAGTTGTGACTTATTATTTTATTGTGTTACTATTTCCTTTTACATTTTTTGCAAATATTTCTTCATTTTAAACTGCATTGTTGGGAATGTAAGTAAACATTTAACGGTAGAGTCTACACCTGTTGTATTCGGCGCATGTGACAAATAAAATGTGATCAAGTTTAGACATTGAGAGCTCTGCATTATCTGTGTAAAATAGCAGTGCACCCTTCCTTTTCCTGCCTGGCTAGCTGTGAACCAAAACTCACTCGCTCGCTCGCACGCACGCAAACACACACAAGTATAAGCACAGTTATTAGCTAAACAAACATCATTAAAGTAAAATGGAATGTCTGGTTAGCGCTGTAGTCTGTTCAGTCTGGTACCAGGCAGGACTCAGAGTCGTCAGAATGTAACTCTTTCCTAATTAAAAGGAAACAACCACATGTTCAGGCCTTGTCCTTTGGCTTACAGTTCACTTGTGCTGCAGCAAAATGCTGTAAAGTGATTGTTTTTAAGCTGCTGAACACATGGAGCTTGTATGGTGACGGCCCTGCTGGAGAGGATGGGGCCGTTTGGTCTCGCTTTCAGAGCTGAAACTGCACACACAGAGGAAAATTCTTATTATATTGGTTGGCTGGCGGCTCAGCGTGTGTGTGTGATTCTCGGGAGCCAAGCGTAGCACTGCTGCAGAGTTACACACACACACACACACACACACACACACACACACACACACACACACACACACACACACACACACACACACACACACACACACACACACACACACACACACACACACACACACACACACACACACACACACACACACACACACCCAGAGCTAAGGCCATAGCGTAGCATTGCTGCAGAGTTACACACACACACACACACACACACCCAGAGCTAAGGCCATAGCGTAGCATTGCTGCAGAGTTACACACACACACACACACACACACACACACACACACACACACACACACAAACCCAGAGCTAAGGCCATAGCGTAGCACTGCTGCAGAGTTACACACACACACACACACCCAGAGCTAAGACCATAGCGTAGCATTGCTGCAGAGTTACACACACACACACACACACACACACACACACACACACACACACACACACACACAGAGCTAAGGCCATAGCGTAGCACTGCTGCAGAGTTACACACACACACACACACACAAACCCAGAGCTAAGGCCATAGCGTAGCATTGCTGCAGAGTTACACACACACACAAACCCAGAGCTAAGGCCATAGCGTAGCACTGCTGCAGAGTTACACACACACACACACACACACACACACACACACACACACACACACACACACACACACACACACACACACACACACACACACACACACACACACACACACACACACACACAGAGCTAAGGCCATAGCGTAGCACTGCTGCAGAGTTACACACACACACACACACACACACACACACACACACACACACACACACACACACACACACACACACACACACACACACACACACACACACACACACAGAGCTAAGGCCATAGCGTAGGGGCGTCTGCTGCACTCTATACCCCCATAGAAGAGCTGACTATAACATGCAGTTACTCACTAAAGCTTCTTTCTTTCTGAAAATACACTCTCAGAGAAAAAGAGTGCTATATCAAACCCATTGTCCCTGTAGGAGAACCATCTGATAAAACATTTCAGATAGAACTCTTTTCAGATCATATAGAACCTCCGGTTCCAAAGAGAACCATTGAAACGGTGCTATTAATGTTTTAACATAAAAGGTTTTTTCTGACCTGAAAGGGTTCTGTCTGGAGTCTTCTTTCAGAGGGTTCTCCTGTAAAGTCAAATGGTTCTACATAGCACTATGGTTTTCCTCCTGAGAGATTAGAAGCTCTGGCTAAATATTTTGGACGTAAAATCAATTCTATGATTCTGTTTCTCCTGTAGTAATCTCTCAGGAGGAAAAACATAGTGCAATGTAAAACCATTTGACTTTACAGGAGAACCCTCTGAAAAAAGACTCCAGACAGAAAATCAATGGTATTTCTCATTATTGCAATTCACAAGATAGAATGAGAATTGAACCTCTATGATTGTTGACCTTGGACGCTGCCATTGGAGGTGACGCAACGCGAGCGCAACACGGGCATTATAGTAGCTTTCATTGATTTCAAAGGAAGCAATCCCTCAATGGCTGATAGCAATGTCTGACGCCCCATGGCTGTGGTGTAGCAGGGCCGTTAATGAGAGAGATACAGACACAGAAATAGAAACAGAGAGCGGGAGAAAAAAGAGAATGAAAGAATGAAGGATAGAGACACAGCAGATGTAAGATGTAAAGAGAGAGCTGGTCTGGTACACCATCTTTACGATCGGGTCCTAAAAGCAGTGAAATTGAACTCAGGTGTCCTGTGATATATAAAAGCCATTTCTACATTACAGCTAGCTAATCCCACATAAACAAATTACACAAATACTTTCTCCATTAAAGAGGGTAGAGGTCCCCCCCAGTGTAAGACGATGCTAGGCATGTTTATGCATTGAAGGGGAGAGTATACCTTGTCTTTGCTCAGATCTGGCTAGCTGGAAAGAGCTCAGGGCCCGAGAGTTCCACTTGTATCAGGGTACCTGTCTGTATGCTTGATTTGTATTATGGGGAACATGTGTGTGTGTGTGTGTGTGTGTGTGTGCGTGCGTGCGTGCGTGCGTGCGTGCGCGTGTGTATATGTGACATACCAACCAGGGCATGTGCTTATTAGGA
>NC_074672.1:38892191-38969691 GCF_029448725.1 Salvelinus fontinalis | reverse complement strand
TTTATTTTATACTAATATAATTGATCAGAGAAAGAGAATTAGTTTAACATGTAATATTTATTTTCTCAAAAAGCTAAGGGTCAAAATGATTAAACACATCAATTTGAACGGGAGGGCAGTCCATAAGCGCAGACGAAGGATATCAACGATCTGGAAGGGTTCTGTATGGAGGGAGGGTCTAAGATCTTTCCCAATGTCTAAGATCTTTTCCCAACTCATAAAACATTTTAGAAAAAGGCTTCAAGTTTTTATTGTCATGTGCACTAGAACAGTGAAATGCCTTTCTTTCTTGCTCTTTCCCAACAACGCGTTAATCAAACATCAGTAGTACAGTAGTACTACAGTAGTACTACAAAAAACACATGAAACAGTCAAGTAGAACAAAAACACGTCAGAAATAGAAATAACAACATGAGCAAGTAAGTGCCTTCTGAAAGTATTCAGACCCCTGGACTTTGTCCACATTTTGTTACATTACAGCCTTATTCTAAAATGGATTAAATTAAATAAATCCTCAGCAATTTACACACAATACCCCAAAATGACAAAGCAAAAATCTTTTTTATTTTTTATTTTAGCAAATGTATATATATATATATAAATACCTTATTTACGTAAGCATTCAGACCCTTTGTTATGAGACTCGAAATTGAGCTCAGGTGCTTCCTGTTTCCATTAATCATCCTTGAGATGTTTCTACAACTTGGAGTCCACCTGTGGTAAATTCAATTGATTGTACATGATTTGGAAAGGCACACACCTGTCTATATAAGGTCCCACAGTTGACAGTGCATGTCAGAGACAAAAACAGACGGAAGCCACTCCTCGGGAAAAGGTACATGAGAGCCTGCTTGGAGTTTGCCAAAAGGCAACTTAAGACTCTAAGACCATGAGAAACAAGATTCTCTGGTCTGATGAAACCAAGATTGAACTCTTTGGCCTGAATGCCAAGCATCACGTCTGGAGGAAACCTGGCATCATCCCTACAGTGAAGCATGGTGGTGGCAGCATCATGCTGGAGGGATGTTTTTCAGCAGCAGGGACTGTGATACTAGTCAGGATGAAGGCAAAGATGAACGGAGCAAAGTACAGAGAGACCCTTGATGAAAACCTGCTCCAGAGTGCTCAGGACCGGGGCGAAGGTAAACCTTCCAACAGGACAACGCTCCCCATCCAACCTGACAGAGCTTGAGAGGATCTGCAGAGAAGAATGGGAGAAACTCCCCAAATACAGGTGTGCCAAGCTTGTAGCGTCTTACCCAAGAAGACTCGAGTCTGTAATCGCTGCCAAAGGTGCTTCAACAAAGTACTGAGTAAAGGGTCTGAATACTTATGTAAATGTGATATCTGTTTTTTATTAGTAAAACATTTGCAAAAATGTCTAAACCTGTTTTTGCTTTGTCATTATGGGGTATTGCGTGTAGATTGATGAGAAAAAAACAACAATTAAATCCATTTTAGAATAAGGCTGTAACGTAACAAAATGTGGAAAAATTGTGGTCTGAATACCTTCCAACGGCACTGTACAAGGTCAGTTCCAATACCATATTTACAATGTGCAGGGATACTGGAGTGGTAGGGTTAGATATGTATAGGGGTGAGGTGACAGGGATACTGGAGTGGTAGGGTTAGATATGTATAGGGGTGAGGTGACTATGCATCAGGATATATGATAAACAGAGTAGCAGCAGCGTATATGATGATTGTATGTGGGTGTTATGTGTTATGTGTCTGAGCAAATTAAGTGTGTGTGTGTGTGTGTGTGTGTGTGTGTGTGTGTGTGTGTGTGTGTGTGTGTGTGTGTGTGTGTGTGTGTGTGTGTCTGTTGGAGTGTCAGTGTGTGTGTGTGTGTGTGTGTGTGTGTGTGTGTGTGTGTGTGTGTGTGTGTGTGTGTGTGTGTGTGTGTGTGTGTGTCTGTTGGAGTGTCAGTGTGTGTGTGTGTGTCTGTTGGAGTGTGTGTGTGTGTGCGTGTGTGTGTGTGTGTGTGTGTGTGTGTGTGTGTGTGTGTGTGTGTGTGTGTCTGTTGGAGTGTCAGTGTGTGTGAGTGAGTGCATAGAGTGAGTGTATGAGTGTGCTTAGAGAAACTGTAGACAGTCCGTGTAGCCATTTGGTTAGCTACTGTATTTAGCAGTCTCATGGCTTGAGGATAAATCAAATCTAATTTTATTTGTCACATACACATGGTTAGCAGATGTTAATGCGAGGGTAGCAAAATGCTTGAGCTTCTAGTTCTGACAATGCAGTAATATCTAACAAGTAATCTAACAAATTCACAACAACTACCTAATACACACAAATGTAAAGGGATGAATAAGAATATGTACATATAAATATATGGATGAGCGATGGCCGTGCGGCATAGGCAAGATGCAGTAGATGGTATAGAATACAGTATATACATATTAGATGAGTAATGTAGGATATGTAAACATTATTAAAGTGACTAGTGATACCTTGATTATTAAGTCCATTTATTAAAGTGGCAAGAGATTTGACTCTACGTTGGCAGCAGCCTCTCCATGTTAGTGATGGCTGTTTAGCAGTCTGATGGCCTTGAGATAGATGCTGTTTTTCAGTCTCTCGGTCCGAGCTTTGATGCACCTGTACTGACCTCGCCTTCTGGATGATAGTGGGGTGAACAGGCAGTGGCTTGGGTGGTTGTTATCCTTGATGATCTTTTTGGCCTTTCTGTGACATCGGGTGGTGTAGGTGTCCTGGAGGACAGGTAGTTTGCCCCCGGTGATGTGTTGTGCAGACCTCACTACCCTCTGGAGAGCCTTGCGGTTGAGGGCGGTGCAATTTCCGTACCAGGCGGTGATACAGCCCGACAGGATGCTCTCGATTGTGCATCTGTAAAAGTTTGTGAGTGTTTTAGGTGACAAGCCAAATTTCTTCAGCCTCCTGAGGTTGAAGAGGCGCTGCTGCGCCTTCTTCACCACGCTATCTGTGTGGGTGGATCATTTCAGTTTGTCAGTAATGTGTAGACCGAGGAACCTAAAACGTTCCACCTTTTCCACTGCTGTCCCTTCGATGTGGATAGGGGGGTGCTCCCTTTGCTGTTTCCTGAAGTCCACGATCATCTCCTTTGTTTTGTTGACATTGAGTGTGAGGTTATTTTCCTGACACCACACTCCGAGGGCCCTCACCTCCTCCCTGTAGGCTGTCACGTCGTTGTTGGTAATCAAGCCTACCACTGTAGTGTCATCTGCAAACTTGATGATTGAGTTGGAGGCGTGCATGGCCACACAGTCGTGGGTGAACAGGGAGTACAGGAGAGGGCTGAGAACACACCCTTGTGGGGCCCCAGTGTTGAGGATGTGGAGATGCGGGGAGGAGATGTTGTTTCCTACCTTCACAACCTGGGGGCGGCCCGTCAGAAAGTCCAGGACATAGGTTTCCTCTTGTCCAGATGGGATAGGGCAGTGTGCAGTGTGATAGCGATTGCATCATCAGTGGACCTATTGGGGCGATAAGCAAATTGGAGTGGGTCTATAGTATTAGGTAGGGTGAAGGTGATATGATCCCTGACTAGTCTCTCAAAGCACTTCATGATGGGAGAAGTGAGTGCAACGGGGTGATAGTCATTTAGTTTAGTTACCTTCGCTTTCTTGGGAACAAGGACAATGGTGGCCATCTTAAAGCATGTGGGGACAGCAGACTGGGATAGGGATTGATTGAATATGTCTGTAAACACTCCTCTGCGCATGCTCTAAGGACGTGGCTAGGGATGCCGTCTGGGCCGGCAGACTTGCGAGGGTTTACACGTTTAAATGTTTTACTCACGTTGGCCACGGAGAAGGAGAGCCCACAGGCTTTGGTAGCGGGCCGTATCAGTGGAACTGTATTGTCTTCAAAGCAAGCAAAGAAGTTGTTTAATTTGTCTGGGAGCAGGACGTCGATGTCCTCGACGGGGCTGGTTTTCTTTTTCTAATCCGTGATTGACTGTAGACCCTGCCACATACGTCTCGTGTTTGAGCCATTGAATTACGACGTATTCCAGGTCGTAATGTTGGTAAATTGACATCGCTCTTATATCCAATAGTTCTTCCTGGCTGTATGTAATAAGACTTGAGATTTCCTGGGGTAACAATGTAAGAAATAATAGATTAAAAAAACTAAATACTGCCTTGTTTCCTAAGGACCTGAAGCGAGGCGACCATCTCTGTCAGCGCCATCTACATTTGATTTGAATGCAGGGAGCTCAGTGATGTACTGGGCTGTCCTCACCACCCTCTGAAGCGCCATGCGATCGAGGGCGGTGCAGTTGCAATAGCAAGCAGTGATGCAGCCAGTCAAGATGCTCTCAATGGTGCAGCTGTAGAACTTTTTAAGGATCTGAGGGCCCATGCCAAATATTGTTAACCTCCTGAGAGGGAAGAGGCACTGTCATGCCTTCTTCACGACTGTTTGCGCGTGTGTGGACCATTTTAAGTCCTTATTGATATGGACACAGAGGAACTTGAAGCTCTCGACCCGCTCCCCTGTAGCCCTGTCGATGTAGATGGGTGTGTGCTCACCCCCCGGTTGGAGTTGTGCGTGGCCACGCAGTTGTGGGTGAACAGGAACTACAGGAGGGGTCTAAGCACACACCACTGTGGGGTCCCTGTGTTGAGGGTCAGCGTGGAGTAGGTAATGTTGCCTACCCTCACCATCTGGGGCCGGCCCGTCAGGAAGTCCAGGTTCCAGTTGCAGAGTGCTGTTATCCACACATGTTGAGGTAGTGAAAGATACTGAAAACAGGGGTGTCAATCATTTTGACCCCAACCTTTTAGAGAAAAAAATTATTATATTTCTCTGAGCATTTAGTTAAGTTTTTTAATTATATATTTTATAAAGTCATTTTTGCTCATCTTTATCAAGCTTCGGGCCCCAACGTATGTATCTTCACTAGTTAAGTGGTGGGATGGCTTACAGTCAGAGGAAGCAGTTAAGTCCTTGCTATTCTTCCCATATATTCTATGCAGCCTTCCTATAGCAGCAGCGTTCGTAGAATACATATGGAAAGAAAATACTCAGATTCTTCTTATATTACTTATTAAAATACAACGACTGTTGTTTTTCCACCATTCCATTTCCCTTGGTGTCAATCTTCATCATAAATGTTTGCTTTCTATTAGCCAATTTGAGAGTGTGTATTAGTGTGTGAATTAGTGTGTGTGTGCATAAGTGTGTACGTGTGTGTGTTTTCAGGCATTACTACACTAGGTTGTAGGCCTGAGAAAAGCTTGTAGGATCGTACAATATCCCTGAGGAGAGTCTAACTGTGTCAAACACACACATGCACATACACAGGCACATGCATGGACACACACATCACCTTTCCCTCCAGAACATTCTCCAGAGGTGTGTGTCTTTATGTGCTCTCCTGTAGTGTGAAGTGGTCTTACTTTTCAGAACAGTTCCCAGTCATATTACTGTCCCCCAGGGCTAAACCATGTTGTGTGTGTGTGTGTGTGTATGTGTGTGTGTGTGTGTGTGTGTGTGTGTGTGTGTGTGTGTGTGCGTGTGTGTGTGTGTGTGTGTGTGTGTGGGGGGGGGGGGGGGGGGGGGGCTCCCTCAGGCCAAGTATTAATGGAGAGACCAGAGAACCATAAAAAAAGTGATAAATATTAGACGCTCTCTTTTTCACCATCACACCACCTTTCTCTCTACCTCAACTCTTAGTCCGGTGGGGGGGGGGGGGGGGCATGAAAGGACTTCCCGATAGAGATGAGAGGCTTCCCCCAAGACTGGAAACTAACTACAGTACCAGTCAAAAGTTTGGACACACCTACTAATTCCAGGGTTTTTCTTATTTTTACTATTTACTATTTTTTACTATATATAGAATAATAGTGAAGACATCAAAACTATGGAATAACACATATGGAATCATGTGATAACAAAAAAAGTGTAAAACACAACATTTATTTTACATTTGAGATTCTTCAAAGTAGCCACCCTTTGCTTTGATGACAGCTTTGCACACTCTTGGCATTCACTCAACCAGCTCATGAGGAAGTCCCCTGGAATGCATTTCAATTAACAGGTGTGCCTTGTTAAAAGGTCATTTGTAGAATTCCTTTCCTTCTTAATGCGTTTGAGCAAATCAGTTGTGTTGTGACAAGGTTGGGGTGGTATACAGAAGATAGCCCTACTTGTTAAAAGACCAAGTCCATATTAAGACAAAATCAGCTCAAATAAGCAAAGAGAAATGACGGTCCATCATTACTTTAAGACATGAAGGTCAGTCAATACGGAAAATTTCAAGAATTTTGAAAGTTTCTTCAAGAGCAGTCGCAAAAACCATCAAGCGCTATGATGAAACTGGCTCTCATGAGGACCGCCACAGGAAAGAAAGACCCAGAGTTACCTCTGCTACAGAGTATGGTAATTAGAGTTACCAGCTTCAGAAATTGTAGCCCAAATAAAAGCTTCAAAGAGTTCAAGTAACAGACACATCTCAACATCAACTGTTCAGAGGAGACTGCATGAATCAGGCCTTCATGGTTGAATTGCTGCATAGAAACCACTACTAAAGGACTCCAATAAGAGGAGACTTGCTTGGGCCAACAAACACGAGCAATGGACATTAGACCGGTGGAAATCTGTCCTTTGGTCTGATGAGCCCAAATTTGAGATTTTTGGTTCCAACTGCTGTGTTTTTGTGAGACGCAGAGTAGGTGAATGGATGGTCTCCGCATGTGTGGTTCCCACAGTGAAGCATGGAAGAGGAGGTGTGATGGTGTGAGGATGCTTTGCTGGTGACACTGTCTGTGATTTATTTAGAATTCGAGGCACACTTAACCAGCATGGCTCCCACAGCAATCTGCAGCGGTCCGCCATCCCATCTTGTTTGCACTTAGTGGGACTATCATTTGTTTTTGAATAGCACAATGACCCAACACACCTCCAGGCTGTGTAAGGGCTATTTGACCAAGAAGGAGAGTGATGGAGTGCTGCATCAGATGACCAGGCCTCCACAATCATCCGCCCTCAACCCAATTGAGATGGTTTGGGATGAGTTGGACCGCAGAGTGAAGGAAAAGCAGGCAACTAGTATTCAGGATATGTGGGGACTCCTTCAAGACTGCTGGAAAAGCATTCATATGAAGCTGGTTGAGAGAATACCAAGAGTGTGCAAAGCTGTCATCAAGGCAAAGGTTGGCTTTTTTGAAAAGTCTCAAATATATAATATATTTTGATTTGTTTAACACTTTTTTGGTTACTACATGATTCCATATGTGATTTCATAGTTTGATGTCTTCACTATTCTTCTACAATGTAGAACATTTTAACAAACAAAATAAAACCCTAGATGTGTCCAAACTTTTGACTGGTACTGTATACAGTTGAAGTCGGAAGTTTACATACTCCTTAGCCAAATACATTTAAACTCAGGTTTTCACAATTCCTGACATTTAATCCTAGTTAAAACTCCCTGTCTTAGGTCAGTTAGGGTCACCACTTTATTTTAAGAATGTGAAATGTCATAATAATAGTAGAGAGAATGATTTATTTCAGCTTTTGTTTCTTTCATCACATTCCCAGTGGGTCAGAAGATTACATACACTCAATTAGTATTTGGTAGCATCGCCTTTAAATTGTTTAACTTGGGTCAAACTTTTCAAGTAGCCTTCCACAAGCTTCCCATAATAAGTTGGTTGAATTTTGGCCCATTCCTCCTGACAGAGCTGGTGTAACTGAGTCAGGTTTCTAGGCCTCCTTGCTCACACACGACTTTTCAGTTCTGCCCACAAATTTTCTACAGGATTGAGGTCAGGGTTTTGTGATGGCCACTCCAATACATTGACTTTGTTGTCCTTAACCCATTTTGCCACAACTTTGGAAGTATGCTTGGGGTCATTGTCCATTTGGAAGACCCATTTGCAACCAAGCTTTAACTTCCTGACTGATGTCTTGAGGTGTTGCTTCAATATATCCACCTAATTTTCTACCTGATGATGCCATCTATTTTGTGAAGTGCACCAGTCCCTCCTGCAGCAAAGCACTCACAAAACATGATGCTGCCACCCCCGTGCTTCACGGCTGGGATGGTGTTCTTCAGCTTGCAAGCCACCCCCTTTTTCCTTCAAACAATGATGTACATTATGGCCAAACAGTTCTATTTTTGATTTATCAGACCAGAGGACAAAAAAAGTACGATCTTTGTCCCCATGTGCAGATGCAAACCGTAGTCTGGCTTTTTTATGGCGGTTTTGGAGCAGTGGCTTCTTCCTTGCTGAGTGGCCATGCAGGTTATGTCGATATAGGACTCATTTTACTGTGGATATAGATACTTTTGTACCTGTTTCCTCCAGCATCTTCACACGGTCCTTTGTTGATGTTCTGGGATTGATTTGCACTTTTCGCGCCAAAGTATGTTCATCTCTAGGAGACAGAACGCGTCTCCTTCCTGAGCGGTATGACAGCTGCCTGGTCCCATGGTGTTTATACTTGCAAACTATTGTTTGTACAGATGAATGTGGTACCTTCAGGCGTTTGGAAATTGCTCCCAAGGATGAACCAGACTTGTGGTGGTCTACAATTTATTTTCTGAGGTCTTGGCTGATTTCTTTTGATTTTCCCATGATGTCAAGCAAAGAGGCACTGAGTTTGAAGGTAGGGCTTGAAATACATCCACAGATACACCTCCAATTTACTCAAATTATGTCAATTAGCCTTTTAGAAGCTTCTAAAGCCATGACATAATTTTCTGGAATTTTCCAAGCTGTTTAAAGGCACAGTCAACTTAGTGTATGTCAACTTCTGACCCACTGGAATTGTGTATAATTGATGGAAATTTTTATTTTGTCATGCACAAAGTAGATGTCTTAATCGACTTGCCAAGACTATAGTTTGATAGCAAGAAATTGGTGGAGTGGTTGAAAAACTAGTTTTAATGACTCCAACATAAGTGTATGTAAACTTCTGACTTCAACTGTATGTGAGTGTACAGTGTGTATTGCCATTTATAAAGAAATGTCAGAGAAGGTGTGTGAGTGAATGAGCCATAGGATTGCAGAAGAACTTTAGGGTAGAGCGTACGTGCGTGAGTGTTTGTGTCAGGAATTGTGTGAGGTAAACAGCAGGTTCCAACAGAGAGGGGCATGCCATGGGGAGAGTTGTGTCATCCTTGCTTTACTGACTGCATCCCTCTAGCCTTCTGTCGCTCATTCCCTGTGAATGTTCATACTTTCTCTTTGTGTTCTGTAATAAGGTAGGATCTCCAGAGCATCCCCAGAGATACCATACACAGGTCTCCCCAGGTGCAGGTTCTCCTGAGGGAATGGCTTTTGTGTTTAGCCAGCTCTATAATCTCACATAAACACCCTGCTAATCCCTCTGGATCTCACACACACAAGCATGCACACATGCAAACTGTGCATACAGATACACTGTTAGTCAACTGTGCATTTGAAACTGCAATATGGTATTATTTATACACAGGATACAAACTCTCTCTAAACCTGTTAGGACTCAAACCTTTGTTGTGGTCAGAGGGAGCAATGGCGTATCAGCAGAGAGAGAGAGAGAGAGAGAGAGAGAGCTCCTTTCATCTCAGGCATCCTCATCCAGGTTGATTTATGGAGCTAGCTGAGAGCTGCCATCCTACAAGAATGAATGATACACAGAGAGGTGTGAATCACAGGTGGCATGTACAGACAAGGAGGGAGGGAGGGAGGGAGGGAGGGAGGGAGGGAGGGAGGGAGGGAGGGAGGGAGGGAGGGAGGGAGGGAGGGAGGGAGCAGAGTCTTTTATACACTGAGTGTACAAAATATTAAGAACACATACTTAATACTGAATTGCACCCACGTTTGCCATCAGAACAGCCTTAATTCGCGGAGCAAGGACTCTACAAGGTGTGGAAAGCGTTCCACAGGGATGCTGACCCATGCTGTCTCCAATGCTTCCCGCAGCTGTGTCAAGTTGGCTGGATGTCCTTTTGATGGTGGAACATTCTTGATACACACGGGAAACTGTTGAGTGTGAAAAACCCAGCAGTTCTTGACACAAACCGGTGCGCCTGGCACCTACTACCATATCCTGTTCAAAGGCACTTAAATATTTTGTCTTGCCCATTCACCCTCTGAGTTGCACACATACACAATCTGTGTCGCAATTGTTTTAAGGCTTAAAAATCCTTCTTTAACCTGTCTCCTCCCCTTCATCTACACTGAATGAAGTGGATTTAACAAGTGACATCAATAAGGGATCATAGCTTTCACCTGGATTCACCTGGTTAGTCTATGTCATGGAAAGAGCAGGTGTTCTTAATGTTTTGTCCACCCAGTGTACATTTAAGTTAGTTTTCTCAATAAACCTTGATCTAGCATGGCTCACATCAGCTGATCCAGGACACTCTTAGTCATATAGAGGGCAATGAGCCATGCAGTAGGGCCAGCTAAACCATCCACAGAGGAACACTACATGGTCATGTGTAATGACCATGTTCTGGGTGTGAAATAATGCTGACTCATACAGCAGGAGTATAACTCACACCATCCACACACCAAGTGCTGTATCTCCGTCTCTCTCTTTTCCTTTACATCATCACTTTAATAAAATCACAAGACAACAACATGAAGAAACATGTCTGTGTCCTACACTCCTCCCTCCCTTCCTCGCTCCCTCCCTCCCTTCCTCACTCCCTCCCTCCCTTCCTCGCTCCCTCCCTCCCCCCGCTGATGCCTCTGTGGGTCTCGTCTCTCTACACCTCTAAGACACTGTCAGGAACAAAGGGAAGAAATTGCTGCTTGTCCAACACTTATTTAAAGAGGGCTTCAATTACCTACCTCTAGACACCCACGCACGCACGCACACACAGCACAGCACAGCAAAGACACATAAGGGTTAAGCTGAAGATGCAGTCTTGAAATATTGAAGAAAAATCAGGTGTGTAAAGGAGCGATCATAGTGAAGATGTCTGAGCAAACGTCAGTCTGATGAAATACAGGTGCTGTGAGGAATTTGGGAGTAGTTTAGATGTTAGTGAAAACAGGCTGTTGTTCTGTTAAACTCAGGTGTAGGTCAGGTGTTATAGCAAAGTCATATGTCTAGATACGGTGGTAAACTCAGGTGTTTTACTGTGTTGTGAGGCATTGACCCCTCTCATCTCCACTTTAGAACCGTGATATTATCTCTGACCCCCAGACCACAGTGAAAACCCCTGACCCCATAACCTGGCCAGGCTGACAGGCCACTGAGGGATGGCCAGGGTCAACACCCTTCATAGAACGGGTCATGACCCTTCATAGAACGGGTGAGTGGCGACCAAAGAGGGCCGCTAAGTACCAAGTTAACACACACAGGACACGGGGACGAAGGATGGGGAGACACCAAAACAAGAGACTTCAAAGTCAGCTGACGGAAGGTCTAAACACATCCATTACTTACTATTTACTCCCTAGAGAACCCTTCTCCTCTCCTCTAACCTGAATGAGGCCTCTCTCTTTCCTGCACACAAATATTTCTGCTTAGGCTTGGAAAGCCCTTCAGCTTATTTCACTTAATTCAGTTCAAATAACTTCCCGGTGGGATAAAAGCATAACATTTCCAGAAAACCTTTTTCCCTTTTCCACTCTCCTTCTCTCTCCTCCTTCCAAACATTTTCTCTCTCCCCTCCATCTCTTGTTCTCCTTCCAGAGTGCCATTCTTATTTCATTACAGGGAGATTCCCAGGCCAAGAGGGTAAACACAACATCCACAATCAACACACGGACAAACAGAACCCCTAACCACCAATCAGAGTCAACGCCTGACTATAATCTAAACACCAATCTGAATCAATGCCTGGATACACTCCTCCAAGTGGAATTATTTTAGTTTCAATATACTTAAATCATACTTCATTAGCATATTTTAATATATCTGTGATAAATATACTTAAGTAAATTTCAAATGATCTAAATTAGAACAATTTATAATACATTGAATGCATTTAATGTCAATTGTATTTGTATTTTATTAGCATTTCAGTATAATAAATACAATTAAAGAGATCGAAATTGGGGCACTTTTTTTGGTACTTAAGTATATTCTTCGTATATTAGATAAAGAGCACAACAAATACACCTTAAAGGTAAAATGGTATTTGAATTAGAATTATGGGGGAAAAAAGTGTATTTATAATGTGTTTCAAGTATACTTTTACAAGTACACATCTATTCATCAGCCACATTAGCTAGTGTGATTAGCCATGTAAAGGATACCTTAATTGCATATTCTCAGCCAATATTAAGATGCAATTGACAAAGCTGAAGCAGCAGTTCTGCTTTTGAGAATAGTGATACATTTACATTTAAATAAAAGCTGTAATGTGTAATATGTAATTAAAAGTACATCATTATTCAGTTTGAAAATGAACATAAAAACATTTGAATAAGCTAAATATGAGGAACAATATCATATTATAAAACAAAACTTCAGCAGCAGAGAATGATGCTGGGTAATATGCATAAAAAATAATGAATGCTTTTTTGAAAGTACACTTTAAATATATTTGGTGGATATTTCAGTTAATATACTTTTTTGAAAGTATACTTAAGTATATTTTCTTGAGATATGAAAAAGTATACTCTCAGGAGGCATGCTCCTCAGCTGTGCATGTTTCCTTATTTTTACTATTTTCTACACTGTAGAATATCGAAGACATCAAAACTATGCAATAACACATATGGAATCATGTAGTAACTAAAAAAGTGTTAAACAAATCAAAATATATTTTAGATTTTAGATTCTTCAAAGTAGCCACCTTATGCCTTGATGACAGTTTTGCACACTCTTGGCATTCTCTCAACCAGCTTCACCTGGAATGCTTTTCCAACAGTCTTGAAGTTGTTCCCACATATGCTGAGCACTTGTTGGCTGCTTTTTCTTCACTCTGCGGTCCAACTCATCCCAAACCATCTCAATTGGGTTGAGGTTGGGTGATTGTGGAGACAAGGTCATCTGAGGCAGCACTCCATCACACTCCTTCTTGGTCAAATAGCTCTTACACAGCCTGGAGGTGTGTTGGGTCATTGTCCTGTTGAAAAACAAATGATAGTCCCACGTATCGCTGCATAATGCTGATTAAGTGTGCATTGGATTCTAAATAAATCACTGACAGTGTCACCGGCAAAGCACCCTCACACCATCACACCTCCTCCTCCATGCTTCACGGTGGGAACCACACATGCGGAGGCCATCCATTCACCTACTCTGCGTCTCACAAAGGCATGGCGGTTGGAACCAAAAATCTCAAATTGGGACGCATCAGACCAAAGGACAGATTTCCAACTATCTCATGTCCATTGCTCGTGTTTCTTGGCCCAAGCAAGTCTCTTCTTATTATTGGTGTCCTTTAGTAGTGGATTCTTTGCAGCAATTTGACCATGAAGGCCTGATTCATTTAGTCTCCTCTGAACAGTTGATGTTGAGATGTGTCTGTTACTTGAACTCTGTGATGCACTTATTTGGGCTGCAATTTCTGAGGCTGTTAACTCTGCAGCAGAGGTAACTCTGAGTCTTCCGTTCCTGTGAGAGCCATCATAGCGCTTGTTGGTTTTTGCGACTGCACACATTTTCCGGATTGACTGACCTTCCTGGCTTAAAGTAATGATGGACTGTCATGTCTCTTTGCTTATTTGAGCTGTTCTTGCGATAATATGGACTTTGTCTTTTACCAAATAGGGATTTCTGTATACCACCCCTACCTTGTCACAACACAACTGATTGGTTCAAACACATTAACTTCTTGTGGGCAGGGGGCAGCATTTTCACTTTCGGATAAATAGCATGCCAAAATTCAACTGCCTGCTACTCATCCCCAGAATATAAGATATGCATAATATTAGTGGATTTGGATAGAAAACACTCTGAAGTTTCTAAAACTGTTTGAATCATGTCTGTGAGAATAACATAACTTATGTAGCAGCCAAAACCCTGAGGACAAACCATTCAGAATTTATATTTTTTTGATGTCACTGTCTTTTCAATGAGTTTTATTAGAGACACCAGATTTCTAATGGACTTGCTTGCAGTTCCTACCGCTTCCACTGGATGTCACCAGTCCTTGGAAATCGGTTGAGGTTATTCCTTTGTGTTATGAAGAAGTAGGGCTATCGTAAATGAGGGTCACATGAAGTACATTTTTTTGAGAGAGGCACGTTACGAAAAAAGTTGCGTCAGTTTGTTTTCTTTTTGGATTGGACACAGATCATCCCATCTTCAAATTGATCGATTATTAACGTTTAAAAATACCTATCGTTGTATTACAAAAGTAGTTTGAAATGTTTTGGTAAAGTTTACATGTAACTTTTGATACATTTTGTAGTGAAGTGGCAAAAGTTGGAAGCTGTGTTTTTCTGGATGAAACAGTCCAAATAAATGGACATTTTGGATATATATCGACGGAATTAATTGAACAAAATTACCATTTGTGATGTTTATGGGACAAATTGGAGTGCCAACCAAATAATTTAGTCAAAGGTAAGGCATGATTTATATTTTATTTCTGCGTTTTGTGTCGTGCTTGCAGTGTTGAAATATGCTTTGTCTTTGTTTACTGTTGTGCTATCATCAGATAATAGCATTTTATGCTTTCGCCGAAAAAGCCTTTTTGAAATCTGACATGTTGGCTGGATTCACAACGAGTGTAGCTTTAATTTGATATCTTACATGTGTGATTTAATGAAAGTTAGATTTTTATATCATTTTATTTGAATATGGCGCGCTGTATTTTCCCTGGCTATTGGCCGGGGACGTTTGCGTCCCACCTGCCCCAGAGAGGTTAAGAAGGAAAGAAATTCCACAAATTAACTTTTTACAAGGCACCACTGTTAATTGAAATTCATTCCAGTTAACTACCTCATGAAGCTGGTTGAGAGAATGCCAAGAGTGTGCAAAGCTGTCATCAAGGCAAAGGGTGACTACTTTGAATAATCTAAAATATATTTTGATTTGTTTAACACTTTTTTGGTTACTACATTCCATATGTGTTATTTCAAGTTTTGGTGTCTTCACTATTATTCTACAATGTATAAAATAGTAAACATAAAGAAAAACCCTGGAATGAGTAGGTGTGTCCAAACGTTTGACTGGTACTCTAGTCGTTGCATAACTAATCAGCTCCCTGAGTCAATGCATGCTAGAAACACTCTTGGCAGCAATTACAGCGGTGAGTCTTCTTGGGTAAGTCTCTAAGAGCTTTACACACCTGGATTGTGCAATAATAGCCCTTTATTCTTTTCATAATTCTTTAAGCTCTGTCAAGATGTTGGGGATCATGGCTAGACAGCAATTTTCATATCGTGCCATAGATTTTCAGATTTAAAATTCCTCTCCCAGTGTCTTTTGTAAAAACAGACTGAAGCAGGTTTTCCACTAGGATTTTGCCTGTGCTTAGCTCCATCACGTTTCTTTTTACCCTGACAAACTCCCCAGTATTTCCAGATGTCAAGCATACCCATAACATGATGCTGTAACGTCTGCGTGGGAAGCACGTTCTGTTTTAATAAATAAAAGAAACACTGAACACGAAACACAAACAACGCATCGCCATGAAAACAGAGTCAATAACACCTGAGGAAAGAACCAAGGGGAGTGACAGATATAGGGGAGATAATCAAGGAGGCTGATGGAGTCCAGGTGAGTGTCATGAGGTGCAGGTGCGCGAGACGATGGTGGCAGTTGTGCGGGATAATCAGCAGCCTGATGACCTAGAGGCCGGAGAAGGAGTACACGTGACAGATGCAGCCGCCACCATACTTTTAAATAAGGCGGCAGTTACTCATTGATGTGTTGGATTTTGCAATACTACTTTAGTGCCTTGTTGCATACAATATGTATGTTTTGGATATTTGTATTACTCCTTTCACATTTAAAATCATTACTGTGGAGTCATTACAGTATTGTTGATTCTTCCTGATGGAAGAATCAACAATACTGTAATGACTCCACAGTAATGATTTTAAACGTGAAAGGAGTAATACAAATATCCAAAACATACATATTGTATGCAATGGCTGTGATCAGCCATTGAACTCTGTGTGGTAAACCGTGGTGTGTTGGGTTGAGCGTGCAGAGATTGACACAGAGACAGAGAGGCTTTAGTCCGCAAAAACAACTTTACTAAGACAGAAAATAAATATATCAAATAAATAACTTAGGTTTTGCTCGGTCTTCCTTCTCTCTCTTAACTGGTGTTCGTCTCTCTCCCTTCTCTCTCTTCTCTGGTGTCCGTCTCTCTCCCTTCTCTCCTGCGGTGTGTCATCGTGCTCCTTTTATTTAGCCTCCACGGCTGGTTGGCACTTTCCTCTAATTACCTCCACTTAGCTGTCCATGTCGGGGTGCCCAGCTCGTGTATTCCCAGCAGAGGGAGCCAACGTCGCCTCACGTACCTCCCCTCTATTACCTATTCCTCGGGGTAGACCTCCTGGGATAGCCCTGACTGGGAGGGAGGCATGCTCAGGGCTAGGTTTGCATCCCTCCTGGATAGGGCGTCCGCATTGCCGTGCTGGGCCCCCGACCGAAGGATGACAGAGAAAGAGAATCGCTGTAAGGACAGGAACCAGCGGGTGACACGGTAATTTGTGTCCTTACCTCGTGCCATCCACACGAGGGGGGTAATACTTGAGGATAATACTTGAGGGTGTCGAGGGCCCACTTCACGGCGAGGCACTCCTTCTCGACAATTTAGTAGTTCTTCTCCCTCGGGAGGAGCTTCCTGCTGACATACATGATGGGGTGCTCCTCGCCTTCCTGCTCTTGGGACAAAACGGCGTCTGTCTGGACCAGGAGGTTTTTTGAGAAGTCCGGGGTGATGAGTACCAGGTGCGAACATAGCGCATCCTTCAGGGCCTGGAACGCCGCCTCTGTGTCCTCCGTTCATCGCACCGTCTGGGGTAGTCGTGCCTTTGTTAAATCTATGAGGGGAGAAGCTATAACAGCAAAGTTAGGTACAAATCTACTGTAGTAGCCTGCTAACCCCAGGAATGACTTCACCTGCCTCTTGGTTCGGGGGACCGGCCATCCCCTAATGGCAGCGATTTTTTTTCTTGGGCTTTCACATTTTCCCTCCCAATCTGATATCCCAGGTACTCCACTTCGGCGTAGCCCAGCTTGCAATTGTGAGGGGTTCGCGGTCAGACCTGCATCCCTTAGCGCATCAACCACGGCCTGTAACTCACAGAGAAGTGACTCCCAATTGTCACTGTGCACAATTATGTCATCCAAATAAGCCGTTGCGTACTCACTGTGCGGCCGCAGGACTTGGTCCATGAGTCGCTGAAATGTTGCTGGTGCCCCGTGAAGCCCGAAAGGCAGAAGCCGGTAGTAGTATATCCCCCCCGGGGTGGAGAAGGCAGTCTTCTCCCGGGAGGCTGCTGCCAGTGGCACCTGCCAGTACCCCTTTGTCAGGTCCAAGGTGCTGACGTTCCTCGACAGCTCCAAGCGGTCGATCAGTTTGTCCACCCGGGGCATGGGGTAGGCATCAAACTTACTGACCTCGTTCAGGCCCAGGAAGTCATTACAGAAGTGGACAGTTCCGTCCGGTTTCGGAACCAGCACTATGGGGCCAGACCACTCACTGTGTGACTCTTCCAGTACCCCCATGTCGTCACTTCCCGCTGGACCGCCACCCTCCGGGCTTCTGGTATCCGGTTTAGCCGCTCACGCACTTTTTCTCCCAGAAGGGTGTGGATCTGATGTTCCATGAGGTCCATGCGCCCCGGCACATCGGAGAACACAGCCGTATTCCGCTGGACCAACTCTCTGAGCTCCTGTCGTTGGGTCGGGCTGAGATCTTCCCCCATTGTAACTTCGACCGAGGGCGGGCTTTGCTGTGGCCGCGTCCACGTTACGCTTAGCGCCTCGCGTGCCATTCCTTCAGTAAATTCACATGGTAAAGCTGGAGGGGTTTTCTCCACCCCGGTTGGCGGACCTTATAGTTGACGTCGCCTACCCGCTCAACGATATCATAGGGCCCATTACACGTAGCCAGGAATTTACTCTCTGTGGTAGGGATCAGCACTAAGACCTTCTCACCGGGTTGGAACTCTCATGGTCGGGCCCCCGGGTTGTAGACACGCCCCTGGGCACGTTGCACCTGGGCCATGTGCTCTCTCACCACTGGCCAAATTGCCGTCATCCTCTCCCTCATCTCCTCCACATGTTCTACTACGCTGCGAAGGAGGGTCGGCTGCTCTTCCCAGACCTCCTTGGCTAGGTCCAGCAGCCCGCGGGGCCGACGGCCATACAGGAGCTCAAAGGGGGAGAACCCAGTGGATGCTTGGGGTACCTTGCGCACTGAAAACATCAGGTGGGGCAGCAGCTGGTCCCAGTTCCTCCCGTCTCTCTCGGTGACCTTCTTCAGCATCTGTTTCAGGGTCTTATTGAAGCGTTCCAGCAGCCCGTCGGTTTATGGATGGTACACACTGGTCCTCACCTGTTTGATTCGTAACAGATTGCAGACATCCTTCATCACACGAGACATGAACGCGGTGCCCTGGTCTGTCAGGATTTCCCGCGGAATATCCACCCGGCTAAATAAATGGAAGAGCTCCCGTTAGATACCTTTTGCTGCCGCCGTGCGTAGCAGGATTGCCTCAGGATACCGGGTGGTGTAATCCATGATTACCAGGATGTATTGGTGTCCCCTCGCGGTCTTCACTAACGGACCCACCAGATCCGTTGCCACCCACTCGAATGGCACTCCTATAATGGGCAAGGGCACCAAAGGGTTTCGATACTGCACCCTCGGAGCTGTGATCTGGCACTCCGGGCAACTACGGCAGTAGTCCTCCACGGCACGCTTGACTCCGGGCCAGTGGAACCGGTTCCCGATCCACTCCCTGGTTTTCTCCATCCCCAGGTGTGCCCCAAGCAGGTGGGTGTGTGCAAGCTGCAACACAGTCCTAACATACTGGCTGGGTATGAGTAACAAGTCTTTTGTCTCCCTATTATGCTTTACTACCTGATACAATAAATGATGCTTGATTGCGAAGTGGGGGTAGCGTCAATCACTTACCCCAGGTAACAGTACGCCATCCACCGCAATCACCTGGCCCCTAGCGTTCTGGAGATTTGGGTCTTCTAATTGGGCCATCCCGAACTGACCTGTGAGGAATCCCGTGTCGGGAGGTCCGTCTAGGGCCTCCACCTCCATAAAGGGGGGCCTGAGGTCTTCATCACACGGTGGCTAGCTTGCCAGAGTGAGGTCGTCTCCCTCCTCCGGGTCCAACTCGGGCCCAGTGGACACCTCTTGTGGCGGGGGTTGGGTTGCACAGGCCACCGTCTTTTTTCCTTTTCTTCCTACCACCCATGCACGCCTCCCTAGGTCCCTCCTCCACAGTGCCTAGAAGAGAGGGCAGTCTCGACCGAGGAGAATGGACACGGGTAGGTTAGGAACAGCTCCAACGCGCATCTGGCACTCCCCCTTTGGGGTGGTTATCCTAAGGGGCATCGTTGGATACCTCTTTGTGTCCCCGTGTACACAGGACACGGTCACCTCCTCGTCCCCCGGTACCTCCTTCCCCTCTCGTGTGAGCCACTGCAGATGGGCCAGGGTCACCATGCTGCCGGAGTCCAGCAGAGCGCTGGTGTCGATGCCATCGATTCGTACCGGAACCATCGGAGGGGCCGTCTCGGTGTGCGCCCAACAGGATGTGACATAACTTGCCATCCGGGTTATCCCCGAGCTGGGGGGTGCGGGGGGCATGGCCTCCTCCCGGCCGGGACAGCTCCACGCGAGGTGCCCCGGCTCACCGCACTGATAGAAGCGACTGTGATCGGGGTCCAGCAGCCGCCGGCGTCGTCGGTTTGGGTCACCCTCCCGCTTCACAGCCTCGGCTGGTTCCGTCCAGGCCCCCTTCAGCTCCTCACCTCTCTTTGTGTTGGTCGCCCCCCTCGCCGCATCTCCTCTCTCCGCTCGGTCCACTCTCAGCAGGTCCTGGGTGTTCTGGTGAATTTCCACCACTGTCAGCAATTCCAGTCTTCTTCATCTTGTAGGGCAGGGCCCGAAGGTATTTATCCAGGACGAGTTTGTCGAGCATCGCGAGGGACGGTACTTCCGTCAGTAGCCAGCCCTTGGTCAGCCGCACCAAGTCGCTCATCTGCGCACGGGGGGGGCAGGGTGGGGTCAAAGGCCCAGTCGTGGACCAGTTGTGCACGGCGTGCGAGATTGAACCCATAACGGCTTAGTATCTCCCGTTTGAGTCCCTCATAATTCGCGGCCTGGTCAGTGTTCAAATCAAAGTAGGCCTTCTGACGACACCTCTTTGTCTCATTACAGACGACTCCACTTTGTCTCTGTACAGACGACTCTACTTGTCTCTGTACTGACGACTCCACTTGTCTCTGTACTGACGACTCCACTTTGTCTCTGTACAGACGACTCTACTTGTCTCTGTATAGACGACTCTACTTGTCTCTGTACAGACGACTCTACTTGTCTCTGTACTGACGATTCTACTTGTCTCTGTACTGACGACTCTACTTGTCTCTGTACTGATGACTCTACTTGTCTCTGTACTGACGACTCTACTTGTCTCTGTACTGACGATTCTACTTGTCTCTGTACTGACGACTCCACTTTGTCTCTGTACTGACGACTCCACTTTGTCTCTGTACAGACGACTCCACTTGTCTCTGTACAGACGACTCCACTTGTCTCTGTACAGACGACTCCACTTGTCTCTGTACTGACGACTCTACATGTCTCTGTACTGACGACTCTACTTGTCTCTGTACTGACGATTCTACTTGTCTCTGTACTGACGACTCCACTTGTCTCTGTACTGACGACTCCACTTTATCTCTGTACTGACGACCCTACTTGTCTCTGTACAGACGACTCTACTTGTCTCTGTACTGACGACTCCACTTTGTCTCTGTACTGACGACTCCACTTGTCTCTGTACAGACGAGTCTACTTGTCTCTGTACAGACGACTCTACTTGTCTCTGTACTGACGACTCTACTTGTCTCTGTACAGACGACTCTACTTGTCTCTGTACTGACGACTCTACTTGTCTCTGTACTGACGACTCTACTTGTCTCTGTACTGACGACTCTACTTGTCTCTGTACTGACGACTCTACTTGTCTCTGTACTGACGACTCCACTTTGTCTCTGTACAGACGACTCCACTTGTCTCTGTACAGACGACTCCACTTGTCTCTGTACAGACGACTCCACTTGTCTCTGTACAGACGACTCCACTTGTCTCTGTACTGACGACTCTACATGTCTCTGTACTGACGACTCTACTTGTCTCTGTACTGACGATTCTACTTGTCTCTGTACTGACGACTCCACTTGTCTCTGTACTGACGACTCCACTTTATCTCTGTACTGACGACCCTACTTGTCTCTGTACAGACGACTCTACTTGTCTCTGTACTGACGACTCCACTTTGTCTCTGTACTGACGACTCCACTTGTCTCTGTACAGACGAGTCTACTTGTCTCTGTACAGACGACTCTACTTGTCTCTGTACTGACGACTCTACTTGTCTCTGTACTGACGACTCTACTTGTCTCTGTACTGACGACTCTACTTGTCTCTGTACTGACGACTCCACTTTGTCTCTGTACTGACGACTCCACTTTGTCTCTGTACAGACGACTCCACTTGTCTCTGTACAGACGACTCCACTTGTCTCTGTACAGACGACTCCACTTGTCTCTGTACAGACGACTCCACTTGTCTCTGTACTGACGACTCCACTTTGTCTCTGTACTGACGACTCCACTTGTCTCTGTACAGACGAGTCTACTTGTCTCTGTACAGACGACTCTACTTGTCTCTGTACTGACGACTCTACTTGTCTCTGTACTGACGACTCTACTTGTCTCTGTACTGACGACTCTACTTGTCTCTGTACTGACGACTCCACTTTGTCTCTGTACTGACGACTCCACTTTGTCTCTGTACAGACGACTCCACTTGTCTCTGTACAGACGACTCCACTTGTCTCTGTACAGACGACTCCACTTGTCTCTGTACAGACGACTCCACTTGTCTCTGTACTGACGACTCTACTTGTCTCTGTACTGACGATTCTACTTGTCTCTGTACTGACGATTCTACTTGTCTCTGTACTGACGACTCCACTTGTCTCTGTACTGACGACTCCACTTGTCTCTGTACTGACGACTCCACTTTATCTCTGTACTGACGACCCTACTTGTCTCTGTACAGACGACTCTACTTGTCTCTGTACTGACGACTCCACTTTGTCTCTGTACTGACGACTCCACTTGTCTCTGTACTGACGACTCCACTTTGTCTCTGTACAGACGACTCTACTTGTCTCTGTACAGACGACTCTACTTGTCTCTGTACAGACGACTCTACTTGTCTCTGTACAGACGACTCTACTTGTCTCTGTACTGACGACTCTACTTGTCTCTGTACTGACGACTCTACTTGTCTCTGTACTGACGACTCCACTTGTCTCTGTACTGACGACTCCACTTGTCTCTGTACTGACGACTCCACTTTATCTCTGTACTGACGACCCTACTTGTCTCTGTACAGACGACTCTACTTGTCTCTGTACTGACGACTCCACTTTGTCTCTGTACTGACGACTCCACTTTGTCTCTGTACAGACGACTCTACTTGTCTCTGTACTGACGACTCTACTTGTCTCTGTACTGACGACTCTACTTGTCTCTGTACTGACGACTCTACTTGTCTCTGTACTGACGACTCTACTTGTCTCTGTACTGACGACTCTACTTGTCTCTGTACTGACGACTCCACTTGTCTCTGTACTGACGACTCCACTTTGTCTCTGTACAGACGACTCCACTTTGTCTCTGTACAGACGACTCCACTTGTCTCTGTACTGACGACTCCACTTTGTCTCTGTACTGACGACTCCACTTTGTCTCTGTACAGACGACTCTACTTGTCTCTGTACAGACGACTCTACTTGTCTCTGTACTGACGACTCTACTTGTCTCTGTACAGACGACTCTACTTGTCTCTGTACTGACGACTCCACTTGTCTCTGTACAGACGACTCTACTTGTCTCTGTACTGACGACTCTACTTGTCTCTGTACAGACGACTCTACTTGTCTCTGTACAGACGACTCTACTTGTCTCTGTACAGACGACTCTACTTGTCTCTGTACAGACGACTCTACTTGTCTCTGTACAGACGACTCTACTTGTCTCTGTACAGACGACTCTACTTGTCTCTGTACAGACGACTCTACTTGTCTCTGTACAGACGACTCTACTTGTCTCTGTACAGACGACTCTACTTGTCTCTGTACTGACGACTCTACTTGTCTCTGTACTGACGACTCTACTTGACTCTGTACAGACGACTCTACTTGTCTCTGTACAGACGACTCTACTTGTCTCTGTACTGACGACTCTACTTGTCTCTGTACTGACGACTCTACTTGTCTCTGTACTGACGACTCTACTTGTCTCTGTACTGACGACTCTACTTGTCTCTGTACTGACGACTCTACTTGTCTCTGTACTGACGACTCCACTTGTCTCTGTACAGACGACTCCACTTGTCTCTGTACAGACGACTCCACTTGTCTCTGTACAGACGACTCCACTTGTCTCTGTACAGACGACTCCACTTGTCTCTGTACTGACGACTCCACTTTGTCTCTGTACTGACGACTCCACTTTGTCTCTGTACAGACGACTCTACTTGTCTCTGTACTGACGACTCCACTTTGTCTCTGTACTGACGACTCCACTTTGTCTCTGTACTGACGACTCTACTTGTCTCTTTACTGACGACTCCACTTGTCTCTGTACAGACGACTCCACTTGTCTCTGTACAGACGACTCCACTTGTCTCTGTACTGACGACTCCACATGTCTCTGTACAGACGACTCCACTTGTCTCTGTACAGACGACTCCACTTGTCTCTGTACAGACGACTCCACTTGTCTCTGTACAGACGACTCTACTTGTCTCTGTACTGACGACTCCACTTTGTCTCTGTACTGACGACTCCACTTTGTCTCTGTACTGACGACTCTACTTGTCTCTTTACTGACGACTCCACTTGTCTCTGTACAGACGACTCCACTTGTCTCTGTACAGACGACTCCACTTGTCTCTGTACAGACGACTCCACTTGTCTCTGTACAGACGACTCCACTTGTCTCTGTACTGACGACTCCACATGTCTCTGTACTGACGACTCTACTTGTCTCTGTACTGACGATTCTACTTGTCTCTGTACTGACGATTCTACTTGTCTCTGTACTGACGACTCCAATTGTCTCTGTACTGACGACTCCACTTGTCTCTGTACTGACGACTCCACTTTGTCTCTGTACTGACGACTCCACTTTGTCTCTGTACAGACGACTCTACTTGTCTCTGTACAGACGACTCTACTTGTCTCTGTACTGACGACTCTACTTGTCTCTGTACTGACGACTCTACTTGTCTCTGTACTGACGACTCTACTTGTCTCTGTACTGACGACTCTACTTGTCTCTGTACTGACGACTCTACTTGTCTCTGTACTGACGACTCTACTTGTCTCTGTACTGACGACTCCACTTTGTCTCTGTACTGACGACTCCACTTTGTCTCTGTACTGACGACTCCACTTTGTCTCTGTACAGACGACTCCACTTGTCTCTGTACAGACGACTCCACTTGTCTCTGTACAGACGACTCCACTTGTCTCTGTACAGACGACTCCACTTGTCTCTGTACAGACGACTCTACTTGTCTCTGTACTGACGACTCTACTTGTCTCTGTACTGACGACTCCACTTGTCTCTGTACAGACGACTCTACTTGTCTCTGTACTGACGACTCTACTTGTCTCTGTACTGACGACTCTACTTGTCTCTGTACTGACGACTCTACTTGTCTCTGTACTGACGACTCCACTTTGTCTCTGTACAGACGACTCTACTTGTCTCTGTACTGACGACTCTACTTGTCTCTGTACAGACGACTCTACTTGTCTCTGTACTGACGACTCCACTTGTCTCTGTACAGACGACTCCACTTGTCTCTGTACTGACGACTCTACTTGTCTCTGTACAGACGACTCTACTTGTCTCTGTACAGACGACTCTACTTGTCTCTGTACAGACGACTCTACTTGTCTCTGTACAGACGACTCTACTTGTCTCTGTACAGACGACTCTACTTGTCTCTGTACAGACGACTCTACTTGTCTCTGTACTGACGACTCTACTTGTCTCTGTACAGACGACTCTACTTGTCTCTGTACTGACGACTCTACTTGACTCTGTACAGACGACTCTACTTGTCTCTGTACAGACGACTCTACTTGTCTCTGTACTGACGACTCTACTTGTCTCTGTACTGACGACTCTACTTGTCTCTGTACTGACGACTCTACTTGTCTCTGTACTGACGACTCTACTTGTCTCTGTACTGACGACTCTACTTGTCTCTGTACAGACGACTCCACTTTGTCTCTGTACAGACGACTCCACTTGTTTCTGTACAGACGACTCCACTTGTCTCTGTACAGACGACTCCACTTGTCTCTGTACAGACGACTCCACTTGTCTCTGTACTGATGACTCTACATGTCTCTGTACAGACGACTCTACTTGTCTCTGTACAGACGACTCCACTTGTCTCTGTACAGACGACTCCACTTGTCTCTGTACAGACGACTCCACTTGTCTCTGTACAGACGACTCCACTTGTCTCTGTACAGACGACTCTACTTGTCTCTGTACAGACGACTCCACTTGTCTCTGTACAGACGACTCTACTTGTCTCTGTACTGACGACTCCACTTTGTCTCTGTACTGACGACTCCACTTTGTCTCTGTACAGACGACTCTACTTGTCTCTGTACTGACGACTCTACTTGTCTCTGTACAGACGACTCTACTTGTCTCTGTACAGACGACTCTACTTGTCTCTGTACTGACGACTCTACTTGTCTCTGTACTGACGACTCTACTTGACTCTGTACAGACGACTCTACTTGTCTCTGTACAGACGACTCTACTTGTCTCTGTACTGACGACTCTACTTGTCTCTGTACTGACGACTCTACTTGTCTCTGTACTGACGACTCTACTTGTCTCTGTACTGACGACTCTACTTGTCTCTGTACTGACGACTCTACTTGTCTCTGTACTGACGACTCCACTTGTCTCTGTACAGACGACTCCACTTGTCTCTGTACAGACGACTCCACTTGTCTCTGTACAGACGACTCCACTTGTCTCTGTACAGACGACTCCACTTGTCTCTGTACTGACGACTCCACTTTGTCTCTGTACTGACGACTCCACTTTGTCTCTGTACAGACGACTCTACTTGTCTCTGTACTGACGACTCCACTTGTCTCTGTACTGACGACTCCACTTTGTCTCTGTACAGACGACTCCACTTTGTCTCTGTACAGACGACTCCACTTGTCTCTGTACTGACGACTCCACTTTGTCTCTGTACTGACGACTCCACTTTGTCTCTGTACAGACGACTCTACTTGTCTCTGTACAGACGACTCTACTTGTCTCTGTACTGACGACTCTACTTGTCTCTGTACAGACGACTCTACTTGTCTCTGTACTGACGACTCCACTTGTCTCTGTACAGACGACTCTACTTGTCTCTGTACTGACGACTCTACTTGTCTCTGTACAGACGACTCTACTTGTCTCTGTACAGACGACTCTACTTGTCTCTGTACAGACGACTCTACTTGTCTCTGTACAGACGACTCTACTTGTCTCTGTACAGACGACTCTACTTGTCTCTGTACAGACGACTCTACTTGTCTCTGTACAGACGACTCTACTTGTCTCTGTACAGACGACTCTACTTGTCTCTGTACAGACGACTCTACTTGTCTCTGTACTGACGACTCTACTTGTCTCTGTACTGACGACTCTACTTGACTCTGTACAGACGACTCTACTTGTCTCTGTACAGACGACTCTACTTGTCTCTGTACTGACGACTCTACTTGTCTCTGTACTGACGACTCTACTTGTCTCTGTACTGACGACTCTACTTGTCTCTGTACTGACGACTCTACTTGTCTCTGTACTGACGACTCTACTTGTCTCTGTACTGACGACTCCACTTGTCTCTGTACAGACGACTCCACTTGTCTCTGTACAGACGACTCCACTTGTCTCTGTACAGACGACTCTACTTGTCTCTGTACAGACGACTCCACTTGTCTCTGTACTGACGACTCCACTTTGTCTCTGTACTGACGACTCCACTTTGTCTCTGTACAGACGACTCTACTTGTCTCTGTACTGACGACTCCACTTTGTCTCTGTACTGACGACTCCACTTTGTCTCTGTACTGACGACTCTACTTGTCTCTTTACTGACGACTCCACTTGTCTCTGTACAGACGACTCCACTTGTCTCTGTACAGACGACTCCACTTGTCTCTGTACTGACGACTCCACATGTCTCTGTACAGACGACTCCACTTGTCTCTGTACAGACGACTCCACTTGTCTCTGTACAGACGACTCCACTTGTCTCTGTACAGACGACTCTACTTGTCTCTGTACTGACGACTCCACTTTGTCTCTGTACTGACGACTCCACTTTGTCTCTGTACAGACGACTCTACTTGTCTCTGTACTGACGACTCCACTTTGTCTCTGTACTGACGACTCCACTTTGTCTCTGTACTGACGACTCTACTTGTCTCTTTACTGACGACTCCACTTGTCTCTGTACAGACGACTCCACTTGTCTCTGTACAGACGACTCTACTTGTCTCTGTACTGACGACTCTACTTGTCTCTGTACTGACGACTCTACTTGTCTCTGTACTGACGACTCCACTTGTCTCTGTACTGACGACTCCACTTGTCTCTTTACTGACGACTCTACTTGTCTCTGTACTGACGACTCTACTTGTCTCTGTACAGACGACTCTACTTGTCTCTGTACAGACGACTCTACTTGTCTCTGTACAGACGACTCTACTTGTCTCTGTACAGACGACTCTACTTGTCTCTGTACAGACGACTCTACTTGTCTCTGTACAGACGACTCTACTTGTCTCTGTACAGACGACACCTCTTTGTCTCATTACAGACGACTCCACTTGTCTCTGTACTGACGACTCCACTTTGTCTCTGTACAGACGACTCTACTTGTCTCTGTACAGACGACTCTACTTGTCTCTGTACAGACGACTCTACTTGTCTCTGTACAGACGACTCTACTTGTCTCTGTACAGACGACTCTACTTGTCTCTGTACAGACGACTCTACTTGTCTCTGTACAGACGACTCTACTTGTCTCTGTACAGACGACTCTACATGTCTCTGTACTGACGACTCCACTTGTCTCTGTACTGACGACTCTACATGTCTCTGTACTGACGACTCTACTTGTCTCTGTACAGACGACTCTACTTGTCTCTGTACAGACGACTCTACTTGTCTCTGTACTGACGACTCTACTTGTCTCTGTACTGACGACTCTACTTGTCTCTGTACTGACGACTCCACTTGTCTCTGTACTGACGACTCCACTTGTCTCTGTACTGACGACTCCACTTTATCTCTGTACTGACGACCCTACTTGTCTCTGTACAGACGACTCTACTTGTCTCTGTACTGACGACTCCACTTTGTCTCTGTACTGACGACTCCACTTTGTCTCTGTACAGACGACTCTACTTGTCTCTGTACTGACGACTCTACTTGTCTCTGTACTGACGACTCTACTTGTCTCTGTACTGACGACTCTACTTGTCTCTGTACTGACGACTCTACTTGTCTCTGTACTGACGACTCTACTTGTCTCTGTACTGACGACTCCACTTGTCTCTGTACTGACGACTCCACTTTGTCTCTGTACAGACGACTCCACTTTGTCTCTGTACAGACGACTCCACTTGTCTCTGTACTGACGACTCCACTTTGTCTCTGTACTGACGACTCCACTTTGTCTCTGTACAGACGACTCTACTTGTCTCTGTACAGACGACTCTACTTGTCTCTGTACTGACGACTCTACTTGTCTCTGTACAGACGACTCTACTTGTCTCTGTACTGACGACTCCACTTGTCTCTGTACAGACGACTCTACTTGTCTCTGTACTGACGACTCTACTTGTCTCTGTACAGACGACTCTACTTGTCTCTGTACAGACGACTCTACTTGTCTCTGTACAGACGACTCTACTTGTCTCTGTACAGACGACTCTACTTGTCTCTGTACAGACGACTCTACTTGTCT
The DNA here is from genome assembly GCF_029448725.1 of Salvelinus fontinalis. NCBI lineage: Eukaryota > Metazoa > Chordata > Actinopteri > Salmoniformes > Salmonidae > Salvelinus > Salvelinus fontinalis. The sequence goes on along the minus strand of NC_074672.1, from coordinate 38,940,506 downwards.
CTGTACAGACGACTCTACTTGTCTCTGTACAGACGACTCTACTTGTCTCTGTACAGACGACTCTACTTGTCTCTGTACAGACGACTCTACTTGTCTCTGTACTGACGACTCTACTTGTCTCTGTACTGACGACTCTACTTGACTCTGTACAGACGACTCTACTTGTCTCTGTACAGACGACTCTACTTGTCTCTGTACTGACGACTCTACTTGTCTCTGTACTGACGACTCTACTTGTCTCTGTACTGACGACTCTACTTGTCTCTGTACTGACGACTCTACTTGTCTCTGTACTGACGACTCTACTTGTCTCTGTACTGACGACTCCACTTGTCTCTGTACAGACGACTCCACTTGTCTCTGTACAGACGACTCCACTTGTCTCTGTACAGACGACTCTACTTGTCTCTGTACAGACGACTCCACTTGTCTCTGTACTGACGACTCCACTTTGTCTCTGTACTGACGACTCCACTTTGTCTCTGTACAGACGACTCTACTTGTCTCTGTACTGACGACTCCACTTTGTCTCTGTACTGACGACTCCACTTTGTCTCTGTACTGACGACTCTACTTGTCTCTTTACTGACGACTCCACTTGTCTCTGTACAGACGACTCCACTTGTCTCTGTACAGACGACTCCACTTGTCTCTGTACTGACGACTCCACATGTCTCTGTACAGACGACTCCACTTGTCTCTGTACAGACGACTCCACTTGTCTCTGTACAGACGACTCCACTTGTCTCTGTACAGACGACTCTACTTGTCTCTGTACTGACGACTCCACTTTGTCTCTGTACTGACGACTCCACTTTGTCTCTGTACAGACGACTCTACTTGTCTCTGTACTGACGACTCCACTTTGTCTCTGTACTGACGACTCCACTTTGTCTCTGTACTGACGACTCTACTTGTCTCTTTACTGACGACTCCACTTGTCTCTGTACAGACGACTCCACTTGTCTCTGTACAGACGACTCCACTTGTCTCTGTACAGACGACTCCACTTGTCTCTGTACAGACGACTCCACTTGTCTCTGTACTGACGACTCCACATGTCTCTGTACTGACGACTCTACTTGTCTCTGTACTGACGATTCTACTTGTCTCTGTACTGACGATTCTACTTGTCTCTGTACTGACGACTCCAATTGTCTCTGTACTGACGACTCCACTTGTCTCTGTACTGACGACTCCACTTTGTCTCTGTACTGACGACTCCACTTTGTCTCTGTACAGACGACTCTACTTGTCTCTGTACAGACGACTCTACTTGTCTCTGTACTGACGACTCTACTTGTCTCTGTACTGACGACTCTACTTGTCTCTGTACTGACGACTCTACTTGTCTCTGTACTGACGACTCTACTTGTCTCTGTACTGACGACTCTACTTGTCTCTGTACTGACGACTCCACTTTGTCTCTGTACTGACGACTCCACTTTGTCTCTGTACTGACGACTCCACTTTGTCTCTGTACAGACGACTCCACTTGTCTCTTTACAGACGACTCCACTTGTCTCTGTACAGACGACTCCACTTGTCTCTGTACAGACGACTCCACTTGTCTCTGTACAGACGACTCTACTTGTCTCTGTACTGACGACTCTACTTGTCTCTGTACTGACGACTCCACTTGTCTCTGTACAGACGACTCTACTTGTCTCTGTACTGACGACTCTACTTGTCTCTGTACTGACGACTCTACTTGTCTCTGTACTGACGACTCTACTTGTCTCTGTACTGACGACTCCACTTTGTCTCTGTACTGACGACTCCACTTTGTCTCTGTACAGACGACTCCACTTGTCTCTGTACAGACGACTCCACTTGTCTCTGTACAGACGACTCCACTTGTCTCTGTACAGACGACTCCACTTGTCTCTGTACTGATGACTCTACATGTCTCTGTACAGACGACTCTACTTGTCTCTGTACAGACGACTCCACTTGTCTCTGTACAGACGACTCCACTTGTCTCTGTACAGACGACTCCACTTGTCTCTGTACAGACGACTCCACTTGTCTCTGTACAGACGACTCTACTTGTCTCTGTACAGACGACTCCACTTTGTCTCTGTACTGACGACTCCACTTGTCTCTGTACTGACGACTCCACTTTGTCTCTGTACAGACGACTCTACTTGTCTCTGTACAGACGACTCTACTTGTCTCTGTACAGACGACTCTACTTGTCTCTGTACAGACGACTCTACTTGTCTCTGTACTGACGACTCTACTTGTCTCTGTACTGACGACTCTACTTGTCTCTGTACTGACGACTCCACTTGTCTCTGTACTGACGACTCCACTTTATCTCTGTACTGACGACCCTACTTGTCTCTGTACAGACGACTCTACTTGTCTCTGTACTGACGACTCCACTTTGTCTCTGTACTGACGACTCCACTTTGTCTCTGTACAGACGACTCTACTTGTCTCTGTACTGACGACTCTACTTGTCTCTGTACTGACGACTCTACTTGTCTCTGTACTGACGACTCCACTTGTCTCTGTACTGACGACTCCACTTGTCTCTGTACTGACGACTCCACTTTGTCTCTGTACAGACGACTCTACTTGTCTCTGTACTGACGACTCTACTTGTCTCTGTACAGACGACTCTACTTGTCTCTGTACAGACGACTCTACTTGTCTCTGTACTGACGACTCCACTTGTCTCTGTACAGACGACTCCACTTGTCTCTGTACTGACGACTCTACTTGTCTCTGTACAGACGACTCTACTTGTCTCTGTACAGACGACTCTACTTGTCTCTGTACAGACGACTCTACTTGTCTCTGTACAGACGACTCTACTTGTCTCTGTACAGACGACTCTACTTGTCTCTGTACAGACGACTCTACTTGTCTCTGTACTGACGACTCTACTTGTCTCTGTACAGACGACTCTACTTGTCTCTGTACTGACGACTCTACTTGACTCTGTACAGACGACTCTACTTGTCTCTGTACAGACGACTCTACTTGTCTCTGTACTGACGACTCTACTTGTCTCTGTACTGACGACTCTACTTGTTTCTGTACTGACGACTCTACTTGTCTCTGTACTGACGACTCTACTTGTCTCTGTACTGACGACTCTACTTGTCTCTGTACAGACGACTCCACTTTGTCTCTGTACAGACGACTCCACTTGTTTCTGTACAGACGACTCCACTTGTCTCTGTACAGACGACTCCACTTGTCTCTGTACAGACGACTCCACTTGTCTCTGTACTGATGACTCTACATGTCTCTGTACAGACGACTCTACTTGTCTCTGTACAGACGACTCCACTTGTCTCTGTACAGACGACTCCACTTGTCTCTGTACAGACGACTCCACTTGTCTCTGTACAGACGACTCCACTTGTCTCTGTACAGACGACTCTACTTGTCTCTGTACAGACGACTCCACTTGTCTCTGTACAGACGACTCTACTTGTCTCTGTACTGACGACTCCACTTTGTCTCTGTACTGACGACTCCACTTTGTCTCTGTACAGACGACTCTACTTGTCTCTGTACTGACGACTCCACTTGTCTCTGTACTGACGACTCCACTTTGTCTCTGTACTGACGACTCCACTTTGTCTCTGTACTGACGACTCCACTTTGTCTCTGTACAGACGACTCCACTTGTTTCTGTACAGACGACTCCACTTGTCTCTGTACAGACGACTCCACTTGTCTCTGTACAGACGACTCCACTTGTCTCTGTACAGACGACTCCACTTGTCTCTGTACAGACGACTCCACTTGTCTCTGTACTGACGACTCCACATGTCTCTGTACTGACGACTCCACATGTCTCTGTACTGACGACTCTACTTGTCTCTGTACTGACGATTCTACTTGTCTCTGTACTGACGATTCTACTTGTCTCTGTACTGACGACTCCACTTGTCTCTGTACTGACGACTCCACTTGTCTCTGTACAGACGACTCTACTTGTCTCTGTACTGACGACTCCACTTGTCTCTGTACAGACGACTCTACTTGTCTCTGTACTGACGACTCTACTTGTCTCTGTACAGACGACTCTACTTGTCTCTGTACAGACGACTCTACTTGTCTCTGTACAGACGACTCTACTTGTCTCTGTACAGACGACTCTACTTGTCTCTGTACAGACGACTCTACTTGTCTCTGTACAGACGACTCTACTTGTCTCTGTACTGACGACTCTACTTGTCTCTGTACAGACGACTCTACTTGTCTCTGTACTGACGACTCTACTTGACTCTGTACAGACGACTCTACTTGTCTCTGTACAGACGACTCTACTTGTCTCTGTACTGACGACTCTACTTGTCTCTGTACTGACGACTCTACTTGTCTCTGTACTGACGACTCTACTTGTCTCTGTACTGACGACTCTACTTGTCTCTGTACAGACGACTCTACTTGTCTCTGTACAGACGACTCCACTTGTCTCTGTACTGACGACTCTACTTGTCTCTGTACTGACGACTCTACTTGTCTCTGTACTGACGACTCTACTTGTCTCTGTACTGACGACTCTACTTGTCTCTGTACTGACGACTCCACTTGTCTCTGTACTGACGACTCTACTTGTCTCTGTACAGACGACTCTACTTGTCTCTGTACAGACGACTCTACTTGTCTCTGTACAGACGACTCTACTTGTCTCTGTACAGACGACTCTACTTGTCTCTGTACAGACGACTCTACTTGTCTCTGTACTGACGACTCTACTTGTCTCTGTACTGACGACTCTACTTGTCTCTGTACTGACGACTCTACTTGACTCTGTACAGACGACTCTACTTGTCTCTGTACAGACGACTCTACTTGTCTCTGTACTGACGACTCTACTTGTCTCTGTACTGACGACTCTACTTGTCTCTGTACTGACGACTCTACTTGTCTCTGTACTGACGACTCTACTTGTCTCTGTACAGACGACTCCACTTTGTCTCTGTACAGACGACTCCACTTGTTTCTGTACAGACGACTCCACTTGTCTCTGTACAGACGACTCCACTTGTCTCTGTACAGACGACTCCACTTGTCTCTGTACAGACGACTCCACTTGTCTCTGTACAGACGACTCCACTTGTCTCTGTACAGACGACTCTACTTGTCTCTGTACTGACGACTCCACTTTGTCTCTGTACTGACGACTCCACTTTGTCTCTGTACAGACGACTCTACTTGTCTCTGTACTGACGACTCCACTTTGTCTCTGTACTGACGACTCCACTTTGTCTCTGTACTGACGACTCTACTTGTCTCTTTACTGACGACTCCACTTGTCTCTGTACAGACGACTCCACTTGTCTCTGTACAGACGACTCCACTTGTCTCTGTACAGACGACTCTACTTGTCTCTGTACAGACGACTCTACTTGTCTCTGTACAGACGACTCTACTTGTCTCTGTACAGACGACTCTACTTGTCTCTGTACTGACGACTCCACTTTGTCTCTGTACTGACGACTCCACTTTGTCTCTGTACAGACGACTCTACTTGTCTCTGTACTGACGACTCCACTTTGTCTCTGTACTGACGACTCCACTTTGTCTCTGTACTGACGACTCTACTTGTCTCTTTACTGACGACTCCACTTTGTCTCTGTACTGACGACTCCACTTTGTCTCTGTACAGACGACTCTACTTGTCTCTGTACAGACGACTCTACTTGTCTCTGTACTGACGACTCTACTTGTCTCTGTACTGACGACTCTACTTGTCTCTGTACTGACGACTCCACTTGTCTCTGTACTGACGACTCCACTTGTCTCTTTACTGACGACTCTACTTGTCTCTGTACTGACGACTCTACTTGTCTCTGTACAGACGACTCTACTTGTCTCTGTACAGACGACTCTACTTGTCTCTGTACAGACGACTCTACTTGTCTCTGTACAGACGACTCTACTTGTCTCTGTACAGACGACTCTACTTGTCTCTGTACAGACGACTCTACTTGTCTCTGTACAGACGACACCTCTTTGTCTCATTACAGACGACTCCACTTGTCTCTGTACTGACGACTCCACTTTGTCTCTGTACAGACGACTCTACTTGTCTCTGTACAGACGACTCTACTTGTCTCTGTACAGACGACTCTACTTGTCTCTGTACAGACGACTCTACTTGTCTCTGTACAGACGACTCTACTTGTCTCTGTACAGACGACTCTACTTGTCTCTGTACAGACGACTCTACTTGTCTCTGTACAGACGACTCTACATGTCTCTGTACTGACGACTCCACTTGTCTCTGTACTGACGACTCTACATGTCTCTGCACTGACGACTCTACTTGTCTCTGTACAGACGACTCTACTTGTCTCTGTACAGACGAGTCTACTTGTCTCTGTACAGACGACTCTACTTGTCTCTGTACTGACGACTCTACTTGTCTCTGTACTGACGACTCTACTTGTCTCTGTACTGACGACTCCACTTTGTCTCTGTACTGACGACTCCACTTTGTCTCTGTACAGACGACTCCACTTGTCTCTGTACAGACGACTCCACTTGTCTCTGTACAGACGACTCCACTTGTCTCTGTACTGACGACTCCACTTTGTCTCTGTACTGACGACTCCACTTTGTCTCTGTACAGACGACTCCACTTGTCTCTGTACAGACGACTCCACTTGTCTCTGTACAGACGACTCCACTTGTCTCTGTACAGACGACTCTACTTGTCTCTGTACTGACGACTCTACTTGTCTCTGTACTGACGACTCCACTTTGTCTCTGTACTGACGACTCCACTTTGTCTCTGTACAGACGACTCCACTTGTCTCTGTACAGACGACTCCACTTGTCTCTGTACAGACGACTCCACTTGTCTCTGTACAGACGACTCCACTTGTCTCTGTACTGATGACTCTACATGTCTCTGTACAGACGACTCTACTTGTCTCTGTACAGACGACTCCACTTGTCTCTGTACAGACGACTCCACTTGTCTCTGTACAGACGACTCCACTTGTCTCTGTACAGAAGACTCTACTTGTCTCTGTACAGACGACTCCACTTTGTCTCTGTACTGACGACTCCACTTGTCTCTGTACTGACGACTCCACTTTGTCTCTGTACAGACGACTCTACTTGTCTCTGTACAGACGACTCTACTTGTCTCTGTACAGACGACTCTACTTGTCTCTGTACAGACGACTCTACTTGTCTCTGTACAGACGACTCTACTTGTCTCTGTACTGACGACTCTACTTGTCTCTGTACTGACGACTCTACTTGTCTCTGTACTGACGACTCCACTTGTCTCTGTACTGACGACTCCACTTTATCTCTGTACTGACGACCCTACTTGTCTCTGTACAGACGACTCTACTTGTCTCTGTACTGACGACTCCACTTTGTCTCTGTACTGACGACTCCACTTTGTCTCTGTACAGACGACTCTACTTGTCTCTGTACTGACGACTCTACTTGTCTCTGTACTGACGACTCTACTTGTCTCTGTACTGACGACTCCACTTGTCTCTGTACTGACGACTCCACTTGTCTCTGTACTGACGACTCCACTTTGTCTCTGTACAGACGACTCTACTTGTCTCTGTACAGACGACTCTACTTGTCTCTGTACTGACGACTCTACTTGTCTCTGTACAGACGACTCCACTTGTCTCTGTACAGACGACTCTACTTGTCTCTGTACTGACGACTCTACTTGTCTCTGTACAGACGACTCTACTTGTCTCTGTACAGACGACTCTACTTGTCTCTGTACAGACGACTCTACTTGTCTCTGTACAGACGACTCTACTTGTCTCTGTACAGACGACTCTACTTGTCTCTGTACAGACGACTCTACTTGTCTCTGTACTGACGACTCTACTTGTCTCTGTACAGACGACTCCACTTGTCTCTGTACTGACGACTCTACTTGACTCTGTACAGACGACTCTACTTGTCTCTGTACAGACGACTCTACTTGTCTCTGTACTGACGACTCTACTTGTCTCTGTACTGACGACTCTACTTGTCTCTGTACTGACGACTCTACTTGTCTCTGTACTGACGACTCTACTTGTCTCTGTACAGACGACTCCACTTTGTCTCTGTACAGACGACTCCACTTGTTTCTGTACAGACGACTCCACTTGTCTCTGTACAGACGACTCCACTTGTCTCTGTACAGACGACTCCACTTGTCTCTGTACAGACGACTCTACTTGTCTCTGTACTGACGACTCCACTTTGTCTCTGTACTGACGACTCCACTTTGTCTCTGTACAGACGACTCTACTTGTCTCTGTACAGACGACTCCACTTGTCTCTGTACTGACGACTCCACTTGTTTCTGTACAGACGACTCCACTTGTCTCTGTACAGACGACTCCACTTGTCTCTGTACAGACGACTCCACTTGTCTCTGTACAGACGACTCCACTTGTCTCTGTACAGACGACTCCACTTGTCTCTGTACTGACGACTCCACATGTCTCTGTACTGACGACTCCACATGTCTCTGTACTGACGACTCTACTTGTCTCTGTACTGACGATTCTACTTGTCTCTGTACTGACGATTCTACTTGTCTCTGTACTGACGACTCCACTTGTCTCTGTACTGACGACTCCACTTGTCTCTGTACTGACGACTCCACTTATCTCTGTACTGACGACCCTACTTGTCTCTGTACAGACGACTCTACTTGTCTCTGTACTGACGACTCCACTTTGTCTCTGTACTGACGACTCCACTTTGTCTCTGTACTGACGACTCTACTTGTCTCTGTACTGACGACTCCAATTGTCTCTGTACTGACGACTCCACTTGTCTCTGTACTGACGACTCCACTTTGTCTCTGTACTGACGACTCCACTTTGTCTCTGTACAGACGACTCTACTTGTCTCTGTACAGACGACTCTACTTGTCTCTGTACTGACGACTCTACTTGTCTCTGTACTGACGACTCTACTTGTCTCTGTACTGACGACTCCACTTGTCTCTGTACTGACGACTCCACTTGTCTCTTTACTGACGACTCTACTTGTCTCTGTACTGACGACTCTACTTGTCTCTGTACAGACGACTCTACTTGTCTCTGTACAGACGACTCTACTTGTCTCTGTACAGACGACTCTACTTGTCTCTGTACAGACGACTCTACTTGTCTCTGTACAGACGACTCTACTTGTCTCTGTACAGACGACTCTACTTGTCTCTGTACAGACGACACCTCTTTGTCTCCTTACAGACGACTCCACTTGTCTCTGTACTGACGACTCCACTTTGTCTCTGTACAGACGACTCCACTTTGTCTCTGTACAGACGACTCTACTTGTCTCTGTACAGACGACTCTACTTGTCTCTGTACAGACGACTCTACTTGTCTCTGTACAGACGACTCTACTTGTCTCTGTACAGACGACTCTACTTGTCTCTGTACAGACGACTCTACTTGTCTCTGTACAGACGACTCTACTTGTCTCTGTACAGACGACTCTACTTGTCTCTGTACAGACGACTCTACTTGTCTCTGTACAGACGACTCTACTTGTCTCTGTACAGACGACTCTACTTGTCTCTGTACTGACGACTCTACTTGTCTCTGTACTGACGACTCTACTTGTCTCTGTACTGACGACTCTACTTGTCTCTGTACTGACGACTCTACTTGTCTCTGTACTGACGACTCTACTTGTCTCTGTACTGACGATTCTACTTGTCTCTGTACTGACGACTCTACTTGTCTCTGTACTGACGACTCTACTTGTCTCTGTACTGACGACTCTACTTGTCTCTGTACTGACGACTCTACTTGTCTCTGTACTGACGACTCTACTTGTCTCTGTACTGACGACTCCACTTTGTCTCTGTACTGACGACTCCACTTTGTCTCTGTACTGACGACTCCACTTTGTCTCTGTACTGACGACTCCACTTTGTCTCTGTACAGACGACTCCACTTGTCTCTGTACTGACGACTCCACTTGTCTCTGTACTGACAACTCCACTTTGTCTCTGTACTGAAGTTTTGCCTGTTTGAGGGAATAACGTCGGGAATAACTATGCTGTTTGTGTTCAATTAAATTTCCAGTCACCTTGACATGGTTAAATGCGGTGGTTCACACTTTCAGTTATGCTCAAATGCTGCCATCTATCCACGGTCTCTGGTTTGGGTAAGTTTTAATAGTCACAGTCGGAACAACATCCCCCATACACTTCCTGATGAACTCAGTCAAAATATCTGTGTATATGTCAATGGTATTCTCAGAGGCTACCTGGAACATATCTCAGTCCACGTGATCAAAACAATCTTGAACCATCGATTCCGATTAGTCAGACCAGCATTGAATAGACCTTAGAACGGGTACTTCCTGTTTGAGTTTCTGCCTATAGGAAGGGAGTAGCAAAATGTAGTCGTGATCTGATTTGCCGAAGGGAGGGCGGGGAGGGCCTTGTAGGCATCTCGAAAGGGGGAGTAGCAGTGATCCAGTGTTTTTCCAGAGCGAGTACTACATTCAATATGTTGATAGAACTTCGGTAGCGTTTTCCTCAAATGTGCTTTGTTAAAATCTCCAGCTACAATAAATGCACCAAGATATGTGGTTTTCAGTTTGCATAGTCCAGAGTAGTTCCTTGAGGGCCTTCGTGGTATCGGCTTGAGGGGGAATATTCAAGGCTGTGACTATAACCGAAGAGAATTCTCTTGGGAGGTAATAAGGTCGCCATTTGATTGTGAGGTATTACAGGTCAGGTGAACAAAAGGACTTGAGTTTCTTTATGTTGTCACAATCACACCATGAGTAGTTAATCATGAAACATACACCACCTGCCTTTCTTCTTCCCGGAGAGTTCTTTATTCCTGTCTGCATATCCCCAGAGAGCAATGATTCCATGAAACATAGTATGTTAAAGGTCCCCTGATGTCTCTCTGGAAGGAGATCATCGCCCTGAGCTCGTCTACATGGCTCAAAGTGGAAGAGAGATTGACATCATCAGTACTTGTTTTCATAAGAGGTGTTGACAAGCTGAAGGTACCGAGCTGTCTGTTAAAAATACTAGCACACAGCTCGGACACCCATGCATACCCCACAAGACATGCCACCAGAGGTCTCTTCACAGTCCCCAAGATCAGAACACACTATGGGACGCGCACAGTAATACATAGAGCCATGACTACATGAAACTCTATTCCACATCAGGTAACTGATGCAAGCAGTAGAATCAGATGTAAAAAGCAGGTAAAAATACACCTTACGGAACAACGGGGACTGTGAAGCAACACAAACATAAGCACAGACACACACACACACACACACACACACACACACATGATAACATCCGCACTATACACACACGTACACATGGTTTTAGTGTTGTAGATATGTGGTAGGGGAGTAGGGTGCCATCAGGCACACACTTACTGTGTTGTGAATTCTGTAATGAATGTATTTTACTGTTTTTAAAATTGTATAACTGCCTTAATTCAGCCAGAGCCCAGGGTCTGCCTTGGCAGCAGCTAATGGGGATCCATAATAAATAGAAATACTGAACTTTAGCGAGTCATATAATCTGAAACGGTGGATGGTGTGTACGCCTCCTCAGAATAACAATTCAGTTATTCCTCCAATTCAGTTATTCCTCCAATTCAGAAAAGTGGTATTCCTGGTCGTAATGCTGGTTACCGCCACTCTGATATCCACGTTATTTCCAGCTGTATTTAATAACACACAAAACAAAGTTCAATGTCTCAGCACAATTATTCTTTATTTTGAATGAATATACATGTACTTATTTACAATTAAATCGTTTGAAATTGAAGTACAGTTTTAATGAGTGTGTTTAAGTTTAATGATAGTGAACACATACAGTAGTATAATAAAAGACTGAAAAACAATGAATATAAAGTACACTCTAATAAGTGTATTGAAGTGTGATGATAGCATATTTAGAGTATACTAAAAGACTGAAAAAACTAAGTGTGTTGAAGTAAATTAAATTATAATTATAGTATACTTATGAAATAATAAAACATTACATTTCGTATTTGAAGTACATTATTTATATTTTTAGTATATAAGTATACTTGTAATATATACAAATGTTATGTTTTTTTGCTTGGGCCTAAACATCAGAGTCAACGCCTGGATACACAGAACCCTTAACCACCAGTCAGAGTCAACGCCAGGATACATACATACATACATACATACATACATACATACATACATATATACACACACACACACACACACACACACACACACACACACACACACACACACACACACACACACACACACACACACACACACACACACACACGTTGTGTCTATCAGTCCTGTCATCTCTGTTTTCTCATATTAACGGTGGCTCATTCTGAGACAGGATATGAGGATTAGGCATTGCCTTACTACGCTACAGCTACACACTGCTAAATGGCTGTCATGTGTTCCCTCATAGAGAAAGGCTAATAAACGTTAGCCGCTTGCGCGCCTAGCACCCCTAGAATAATAGCAGTGGATAGATGAGTCCCACTGATAACAACTAGCGCTAAGGGCTAATGGGGCTGGCTTATTCTATTAGGCTGGGATGAGATGCACTGGAAGAGAGGAAGAGAGGGGAAGAAAGGGGAGAGTGGGGAAGAAAGGGGGAGAGTATCAGGCACAGGAGGCTGCTGAGGGGAGGACGGCTCAGAATAATGGCTGGAATGGAGTAAATAGAATGGCATGAAAAGCATGTGTTTGATGTGTTCGATAGCATTCCATTTATTCTGTTCCAGCCATTAGCCCAAGTAAGGTGCCACCGGGCGCCTGTGGTATCAGGAGAATAGTAGAAGGCTTCTGATACTATGAGAGCATACACAGTCAAAAACACACAAAAACACACACTTTGAGGTAATACTTGATTGGAGAGACTGTACTGGTGAATCTAGCTCCTGTTCATACCGATAGATTATTCTTCACATCACACTAGCAGGGAAAGGGAGGATACTGCAGAGGAATGGGACAAGAGAGAGACAAGATAGCGGGAGAGAGAAGGGGAGAGAGAGAAAGGTGGAGGGAGAGAGAAGGGGAGAGAGAGAAAGGTGTAGGGAGAGAGAAGGGGAGAGAGAGAAAGGTGGAGGGAGAGAGAAGGGGAGAGAGAGAAAGGTGTAGGGAGAGAGAAGGGGAGAGAGAGAAAGGTGGAGGGAGAGAGAAGGGGAGAGAGAGAAAGGTGGAGGGAGAGAGAAGGGGAGAGAGAGAAAGGTGTAGGGAGAGAAGGAGAGGAGAGAGAGAAAGGTGGAGGGAGAGAGAAGGGGAGAGAGAGAAAGGTGGAGGGAGAGAGAAGAGGAGAGAGAGAAAGGTGGAGGGAGAGAGAAGGGGAGAGAGAGAAAGGTGTAGGGAGAGAAGGAGAGGAGAGAGAGAAAGGTGGAGGGAGAGAGAAGGGGAGAGAGAGAAAGGTGGAGGGAGAGAGAAGAGGAGAGAGAGAAAGGTGGAGGGAGAGAGAAGGGGAGAGAGAGAAAGGTGGAGGGAGAGAAGGGGAGAGAGAGAAAGGTGGAGGGAGAGAAGGGGAGAGAGAGAAAGGTGGAGGGAGAGAGAAGGGGAGAGAGAGAAAGGTGGAGGGAGAGAGAAGGGGAGAGAGAAAGGTGGAGGGAGAGAAGGGGAGAGAGAGAGAAAGGTGGAGGGAGAGAGAAGGGGAGAGAGAGAAAGGTGGAGGGAGAGAGAAGGGGAGAGAGAGAAAGATGGAGGGAGAGAAAAGTTCTTTAGGTGAATCTTGACACTGCCGCATTCTCTGAACACATGGAGTGGATTATGTAGTCTGGTCCTACACACCGTTTTCACCACAGTAACACACACACACTAGGTATGCACACACACACACCCTTACACACACCAGGTATGCACACACACCAGGTATGCACACACACACCCTTACACACACACCAGGTATGCACACAATCCCATTATAAAGCCAAGGTCTTTTTTTTGGTCTATGGGGGGCTCTGACATAAAAGAGTAACAAGGTATTTTTTTGTCTCTTGGGGGCTCTGATATAAAAGAGTAACAAGGTATTAACCTTTATGACATTCTTTACTTAATGCTTTTTCAGCTAAAAATACAAATCTTCATGACTGGGCTGTGCACCTTTCTAATTAACCAACCCCACACACCAGGGTGGAGTACCACGGTAAAACTTTACAGGCCTGTATGTGTGTGATTGGAAAAGAGAGAGAGGGGATAGATCGAGACAGAGAGAGGAAAGAGAGAGAGAGACAGTGAGAGGAAAGAGAGAGAGAGAGACACAGAGAGAAGAAAGCGAGAGAGAGAGAGAGAGAGAGTGAGAGAGAGAGAGAGAGAGAGAGAGAGAGAGAGAGAGAGAGAGAGAGAGAGAGAGAGAGAGAGAGAGAGAGAGAGAGAGAGAGAGGGAGAGAGGGAGAGAGGGAGAGAGGGAGAGAGGGAGAGAGGGAGAGAGCAAGAGAAAGGAAAGAGAGAGAGAGAAGTGGGGGAGAAACTTGTCCATCTCTGGTTTTTCTCACTCCTGTCGTTTTTATCACCTCAAAGCTCTACTTTAGTCTGGTCGGCTGGTGAACGCAGTTAGGATTAATACCACGAGGTAACACACATACAGCAGGCTCAGTAGATGTACTGTACATCAACCGCAGCCGCTACATAGCTGCAGAACAGTAGACCTTCATGTCAACTCCATCAATTTAGGACCACTAAAATCAGAAGGGGCTGTAAAGAAACTTCATTACAGACAACCACTACAAAACAAGCACAGATTTCTACGCACACATGCACACACACATGCACGCACACGGTTATAGTCCTCTGAAAGTCATGAGGGACCATAAACAGAGCTGCTGGTATTGCAGTCAGAGCAGAACAATCAAGTGGGAATTGTGGTCACAACCAAAACGTACAATCAGTAGGTGCTGTGCTTATGAATCTCAATTCTAGCTAGCTTGTGATTTGGCACCATGCACCTCAATGTCCCCAATGCCCCTGATTTGTGTTAGTCACACAGATGACCCAGGGGCAGATAACCCAGGGGCAGATAACCCAGGTAGATGATGAAGTGAGGAGGATGATGAAGAGAGGAGGATGATGAAAAGAGGAGGATGATGAAGAGGAGGAGAATGATGAAGAGAGGAGGAGAATGATGAAGAGAGGAGGATGATGAAGAGGAGGATGATGAAGAGAGGAGTATGATGAAGAGAGGAGTATGATGAAGAGGAGGATGATGAAGAGAGGATGATGATGAAGAGGAGGATAATGAAAAGAGGAGGGTGATGAGAGGAGGATGATGAAGAGAGGAGGATGATGAAGAGAGGAGGGTGATGAAGAGAGGAGGGTGATGAAGAGAGGAGGGTGATGAAGAGAGGAGTATGATGAAGAGAGGAGGGTAATGAAGAGAGGAGGGTGATGAAGAGGAGGATGATGAAGAGAGGAGGGTGATGAAGAGAGGAGGGTGATGAAGAGAGGAGGGTGATGAAGAAAGGAGGGTGATGAAGAGAGGAGGGTGATGAAGAGAGGAGGGTGATGAAGAGGAAGATGATGAAGAGAGGAGGACGATGAAGAGAGGAGGGGGATGAAGAGGAGGGTGATGAAGAGAGGAGGATGATGAAGAGAGGAGGATGATGAAGAGAGGAGGATGATGAAGAGAGGAGGATGATGAAGAGAGGAGGGTGATGAAGAGAGGAGGGTGATGAAGAGAGGAGTATGATGAAGAGAGGAGTATGATGAAGAGAGGAGGGTGATGAAGAGGAGGATGATGAAGAGAGGAGGATGATGAAGAGAGGAATATGATGAAGAGAGGAGGATGATGAAGAGAGGAGGGTGATGAAGAGGAGGATGATGAAGAGAGGAGGATGATGAAGAGAGGAGGATGATGAAGAGAGGAGGATGATGAAAATATGAGGATGATGAAGATAGGATGGTGATGAAGAGGGGGATGATGAAGAGAGGAGGATGATGAAGAGAGGAGGATGATGAAAATATGAGGATGATGAAGATAGGAGGGTGATGAAGAGGGGGATGATGAAGAGAGAAGGGTGATGAAGAGGGGGATGATGAAGAGAGGAGGATGATGAAGAGAGGAGTATGATGAAGAGAGGAGGATGATGAAGAGGAGGGTGATGAAGAGGAGGGTGATGAAGAGGAGGATGATGAAGAGAGGAGGATGATGAAGAGAGGAGAGTGATGAGGAGAGGAGGATGATGAAGAGAGGATGATGAAGAGAGGAGAGTGATGAAGAGGAGGGTGATGAAGAGAGGAGGATGATGAAGATATGAGGATGATGAAGAGAGGAGGATGATGAAGAGAGGAGGGTGATGAAGAGAGGAGTATGATGAAGAGAGGAGTATGATGAAGAGAGGAGTATGATGAAGAGAGGAGGATGATGAAGAGAGGAGTATGATGAAGAGAGGAGTATGATGAAGAGAGGAGGATGATGAAGAGAGGAGTATGATGAAGAGAGGAGGATGATGAAGAGAGGAGGATGATGAAGAGAGGAGGGTGATGAAGAGAGGAGGATGATGAAGAGAGGAGAGTGATGAAGAGGAGGATGATGAAGAGAGTAGGATGATGAAGAGAGGAGGGTGATGAAGAGAGGAGGATGATGAAGAGAGGAGGATGATGAAGAGGAGGGTGATGAAGAGAGGAGGATGATGAAGAGAGGAGTATGATGAAGAGAGGAGGGTGATGAAGAGGAGGATGATGAAGAGAGGAGGATGATGAAGAGAGGAGTATGATGAAGAGGAGGATGATGAAGAGAGGATGATGATGAAGAGAGGAGGGTGATGAAGAGAGGAGGATGATGAAGAGAGGAGGGTGATGCTAGAGAGGAGTATGATGAAGAGAGGAGTATGATGAAGAGAGGAGGATGATGAAAAGAGGAGGGTGATGCTAGAGAGGAGTATGATGAAGAGAGGAGTATGATGAAGAGAGGAGGATGATGAAAAGAGGAGGGTGATGCTAGAGAGGAGTATGATGAAGAGAGGAGTATGATGAAGAGAGGAGGATGATGAAAAGAGGAGGGTGATGCTAGAGAAGTTGAAAGGAAGAACATCGCAGTCACTCACCTTGCATGATTGGAGCCTCAGTTCCCATGGCGACGGTCATGCCCAGATGCCCTCCTCATCGTCCTGTTGGAGAGAATAAATCAATCAGTCAAATGCAATTTGCATAACATTTTCTTCATGTACTGTGTATTTTCTGGAGAACACAACAAAATCCAGACCTGAATACCAAAGGTCAGGGTTTCCTATACTTAGTTGTACCGTGTCTCCCTGCAAGTCTCACAGCCAGTTATAATCAAAGCTAGCATGTTTAGCTTGTTCACCCAGGCTGTAGCTGTGTTCTACTGTATGATATCAACAGACTTTTTCCCTCTTTGTGATGTAGTCAGGAGGCAGTAATGAATCTTACAGAGGTTTCCTCAGGCCTGAGTCTAGCCAGACAGAGCCCTGGGAACAGTGAGGCTAACACACACAGACAAACACCATGACGTCTTTGCAGACAGGCAGGCCAGCAGCAGAGTACTGTAGCAGGGCTGGTTCAGCCATGCTCACTTGATGGGAGAACTTCTCCGGTACCTGAAGACTTGTGTTGGCTCCCAGAGCTATAGCCTAGAGTTTAGGTCAGTGGGCTAATTAAGGGCTTGAGATACGCAGACACACCTTCAGACACACCTGCCTTAACTGCATTACCTGTCAGGAGTTATGACTGTTCCCCTCTCAATCACAATGGCTTTGCTAGGCCATGGCTAGGCTACGGCTAAAGCTAGGCTAAGGCTAGTGATATGCTAGACTATGCTATGCTAAATGCTAATAGCTTCAGCTACAGTCTGCGTCCGCATGCTAAGGTCAATCAGTTAGAAGCATCTATCCCCAGTGAGTGCCTGTGACAGGCGGGATAAACACAGCCAAGCTCTTTCGCCAACGTAGCCAGGCTAAACACACACACATGCAACCACACACACACCCACACCCCCCCCCCCCCCACACACACACACACACACACACACACACACACACACACACACACACACACACACACACACACACACACACACACACACACACACACACACACACACACACACACACACACACACACCCACACACACACACACACACACACACACACACACACACACACACACACACACACCCACCCACCCACCCACCCACCCACCCAGTCAGGGCTAAATACCATGTGCTACTTCTTACAGAGCAGGCAGCCTGTCGAGGGGGAGAATAAGGAACAACAACCAGAGAGAGGCCTTGTAATTCTAACTCTGATAAACACTTTATGACTGTTCTCTATTTCCTTACAGAGGCATGGTGCCAAGTCCCTGGCAGCGCTGTAGCTGTGGCTAAATCAGAACAACATGGACACAACATGCCCGTCAAACTGAAGTGAGGTAAAAACAGGTTAGGTGAAAACAGGTGGTGGATGCCAACTTGGATGGCCTGATAAGATAAATAAAGGTGTCTGTTATCTACATGAATAATGATGCAATAATGAGACCCAAGAGCTGAGATATGGTTTGGTCATGGAAAAAAGGTGTGTTTGTGTATGTGTGTTTTTGTTTATAATGACTTTGAGAGTATTTCTCCATCTGACAGCCTTGGAAAGCATTGTGTCTCTGGGGTGTTTGACCAGACCCTCTTCATCATCAATCACACACACAAATGCATACAAACGCACACAAGCCCTATGGTGGCTTCTGCGGAACGTCCACTATAGGTCAAAGGTCAGACATGAGGGAAATTGATTGGGATGACCTCTGTCAAAGCAGCCGGGAACGAGCTCACCTCTGGACTGAGTGCTACACTGCACCGCTAGCCATGGTCAGACACCCAGCTATGAGGAGTAGAGAAAAGAAAAACAGAAGGGACGGAGGAAAGTTGGAGCAGAGGATGGGAGAAGAGGAAGAGGAGGAGGAGGAGGAGGAGGAGGAGAAACAGAAATAAGGGAGAAGGGGGGTAAGGAAGAAGAAGTTGGGGAGTAGGAAACGTGAGGTAGAGGAGAGGAGGGGTAGAAGAGGAGAGACAAGGGAAGAAGGAGAGGAGGAGTGGGTGATGGGAGGAAGAGGTGGTGAGGAAAAATAGTGTAATTAATCACGTTCAGATAAAAGAGAGAGATAAAAGGCAGAGTGGGGCACTGTGTTTGGAGGAAAAACAGTTTAATCTCAGGGACCCTAATCTGACCTCTCACACACACATACACACCCTATGGTGACCTCTGCGGAACTTCCACTATAGGTCAAAGGTCAGACATGAGGATAATTGATTGGGATGACCTCTGTCAATGCAGCCGGGAACGAGTGTGTTTGCAGTTTTTGATGAGAGTCTGTTGGACACGGGAGAGAGAAATAAAGAGAGAGAGACAGAGAGAGAGGGAGAGAGAGAGAGAGAGGAGAGATAGAGAGAGAGAGAGAGAGAGAGAGAGAGAGAGAGAGAGAGAGAGAGAGAGAGAGGGAGAGCGAGTGAGCGAGGCAGAGGGGGAGAGAGAGAGAGTGAGAGAGAGAGAGCGAGAGAGCGAGAGAGAGGGGGAGCGAGAGAGAGGGGGGGGAGCGAGAGAGAGAGAGAGAGCGAGGCAGAGGGGGGGAGGAGAGAGAGAGAGAGAGAGAGAGAGAGAGAGAGAGAGAGAGAGAGAGAGAGAGGGGGGGGAGCGAGAGAGAGAGAGAGAGCGAGGCAGAGGGGGAGAGAGAGAGAGCGAGAGAGAGAGAGAGAGAGAGCGAGAGAGAGAGAGAGAGAGAGGGGGGGAGCGAGAGAGAGAGAGCGAGGCAGAGGGGGAGAGAGAGAGAGAGCGCGAGAGAGAGAGAGAGAGAGCGAGAGAGAGAGAGAGAGAGAGAGAGAGAGAGAGAGAGAGAGAGAGAGAGTGAGGCAGAGGGGGAGCGAGAGAGAGAGAGAACAATAGTCTACTATTTATTCAGCTTGTCTTTAACCCTAACAACAGTTTCAACTTTTTCCAGCCTATAGCTTTACGTTCAGCTTTCCATTTCACTTTGCATACAGTGTGCTATCCCTTTTACACATGTAACGATTCCATTTTAAGGGGGCATTTCCAGCCATTTGGCCCAGATTTATGAGTTATTTTGTTATTCTCTGCATGCTTAACAAGATTTCCGAGCAGTCGTATTCATAGTTTCACTGCTGGCCTTTTTCTTTCTGACTTAAGTGTCTGAGAAGTTGCTTGTAGCCTGCTACCGCGCTATGCTGCGTGTCAGGTCTATAAACAATGTCTCTATTAAATAGTGCAGGAGGCCATATTGAGTGAGAGATATTTATATTAGAAGTGGTGTGTGTAATAGTGGGGATATCCCAGTGTGTGTTAGCTTGGGTCATGTTTAAACAGCATGCTTGAAACATGCAATGGTGCTTGTCTGAGGGAACAGGCGTGTGATTCCAGCACCTCTACTCCTATTTGGAAGTCCCCTTGACACACACACACAGACACACACAGAGGAGTGTCTTGCGGAGTTTCCCAAATCACACATGAATTAGAGAACAATAATATTATTCATTATTAACATTATTAAACACATAGAAGAGGTCAGTAGCAGGTGGTAATGGGATAAGATGATTATCTATAGTGCATGTGTTCTACAGTATAAGCATTCCAATAGACTAAAGTGGCACACTCTAAACTCTTACCTATCCTCCCTCCCTTCTCCCTAACCTCTCCTCATCTCCTTTAGTGGTCTTAAAACAAAGGATAGGTGAAAGCCAAATATATCGTACATTAGTGCAGGTGAAGGAGATGAAAGGAGGAGTAGAGGCCAGTTTTACTGCTCTATTGTTGTGTGTGGTGGTTGGTTAGGGGAAACTGTAAGTGTTGGGCACACCCTTGGCAGCACTTTATTCTATAGCTAGAGGACTCCTGATAACTCCAGGAGTGATAAGTATAATTGTAGTCTTTATCTGTTGTGGTCCAGTACTGTCTTTTTGCTAACTAGGGCCATCCACTTGAAGTGCTGCCTGTCTTCCCAGTGTCCTACTTGATGTGTGAACTGCTGACTGCTCACCACAGCTGATTGTTTTCACATCAACCAGGATCAAGGGGCAGGGCAATTTGTGATTGTTGTTGTACCAGAATGTGTGCTCTTCATCTTTGCAATTATTATTATCAATTAATATTAGTACTTCAGTCTCCCGTTTTCGCAGCGGCAGTCGTGTAAGTGGGGGTCGTGTAAGCAGGGGTCGTGTCAGCGGGGGTCGTGTCAGCGGGGGTCGTGTCAGCGGGGGTCGTGTCAGCAGGGGTCGTGTCAGCGGGGGTCGTGTAAGCGGGGGTCGTGTAAGCAGGGGTCGTGTCAGCGGGGGTCGTGTCAGCGGCGGTCTCGTGGCAAAGCTAAGACAGTTCTGATGAGTTTTTCTGCAGTTAATCAAGGAAGGAAAGAGAGGAAGGCTCCACACCACTCTGTCACTTGAGTTTCTTACCTAGTTATTTTCAGATGATCTCATTTTGCTGTTTTGTAGCTTTGGCAAGTATGTGTGTTTTCTATACCTGTTCACTCCTCCATGTAGGCTTTGCAGACGCTACCCACCCCTTGGCTGCAATCCTTCTAATTTAGTGTACCCTGCGTGCACAACCCATGTGGAATTCATGGTCTCTGGCAGCATTTGGAACTGCTGATGTGCGGTCATGAACTCAAGAGTTCATCTCAGCCTATGCTGCCCTTCAGTCCCTTGACACTTTGGCCCTGACGGAGACATGGATCACCCCAGAAAACACTGCTAATCCAGCTGCTCTCTCTTCATCTGACTACATCTTCTCTCATAGTCCGAGAGCATCTGGTCGTCACGGTGGTGGAACAGGTCTAGTCATTTCTCCTAACTGGAGATTCTCTTTTCTCCCTCTCTCACCTGTCCATCTCCTCATTTGAGATCCATGCTGTCACTGTCACTTGTCCACTCGAACTTAACATTGTTGTCATCTATCACCCACCAGGTGCCCTTAGAGAGCTCCTCAATGACCTTGACACCTTGATAAGCTCATTTCCTGACGATGGCTCACCGCTCTTCGTCCCGATGTCTGCCTTCGATTCATTTCTTTCCAACTCTCTCTTTCCACTCTTTGACCTCACCCTTTCCCAGTCCGCTCCCACTCACAAGGCAGGCAATATGCTTGACCTCATCTTTACTAGAGGTATTCCTACTAATCACACTGCAACCCCCCTCTGTGTCTCTGATCACTACTTTGTTTACTTTTCTGTCTCTCTTTCCTCCAACCCGAGCCACTCAGCCCCTACACAGATAGAGTGTGACGGCACATGACTTGCCTTCTCTCTCCCACTACTCTCTACTCTTCTATCCTATCATCTCTGTTAAATCCTTCTTCTTCCTGTCTACTGATTCTGCCTCTTCGACCTTACTCTCCTCCCTTTCCGCATCCTATAACTCGCACTGTCCCCTTTCCTCTTGGCCTGCTCGGCCCTCCCGCTCTGTGGCTGAGTGACACATTGCGAACTTACAGAACAGGGCTGCAAGCAGCTGAGTGACACATTGTGAACTTACAGAACAGGGCTGCAAGCAGCTGAGTGACACATTGTGAACTTACAGAACAGGGCTGCAAGCAGCTGAGTGACACATTGTGAACTTACAGAACAGGGCTGCAAGCAGCTGAGTGACACATTGTGAACTTACAGAACAGGGCTGCAAGCAGCTGAGTGACACATTGTGAACTTACAGAACAGGGCTGCAAGCAGCTGAGCGAGGAAAACTAAACTTCAGGAGGACCTATCATCCTTTCACTCACTCTACCTTCTCTTCCTTTGTACCTGCTTCTAAAACCACTTTCTATCACTCAAAATGTCAAGCTTCTGCCTCTAACCCTAGGAAACTATTTCCTTCCTTTATCCTACTGACTCTCTCTCCTCTGTTCTCATCCTCCTAGATTTAGCTGCTGCCTTCGACACCGTGAACCATCAGATCCTCCTCTCAACCCTCTCAGGGCTGGGCGTCTCAGTCTCTCCACACTATTGGATTGCATTCTACCTGGCAGGCCGCTCCTACCAGGTGACGTGGGGAGGATCTGTTTCTGCACCACGTACTCTCATTACTGGTGTCCCCCAGGGCTTGGATCTAGGCCCTCTTCTCTCTATACACCAAGTCACTCGGCTACATCATATCCTTACATGGTCTCTCCTATCATTGCTATGAGGATGACATTCAATTACTTTTCTCCTTCCCCTCCTTCTGACACCCAGGTGGCGACACAGATTTCTGCGTGCCTGCCAGATATCTCAGCTTGGATGTTGGCCCACCACACCAAGCTCAACCTCGACAAGATGGTGCTGCTCTTCCTACCAAGGAAGGCCTGCCTGCTCAAAGACCTATACATCACGGTTGACAACTCCATGGTGTCCCCCTCCCAGAGTACAAAGAACCTTGGTGTAACTCTGGAAAACACCCTGTCGTTCTCTGCAAACATCAAAGCAGTGACTAGTATCCATAGAGTACAACCCTACCTCACAGAGGAAAAGGTGCAGGTTCTAATCCAGGCACTTGTCATCTCCCATCTGGACTACTGCAACTGTTGGTTGGGCTCCCTGCTTGTGCCATCAAACCCCTGCACGTTATCCAGAACGCTGCAGCCCGCCTGGTGTTAAACCTTCCCATGTAAAATGTACACCTTAAATGATTTCTTAGTACATATAATGCCAGAGACACTCTTATCAATGGGAGACTATGCAGACAGCACACCTGATAGCCCCCAAGCTGCTTCTGTCAGACACACACATATATAAACACACACACACACACACACACACACACACACACACACACACACACACACACACAGTCTTGTGGGGACATACAATTCAGTCCCATTCAAAATCCTATTTTCCCTAACCCTGAACCTAGCTCCTAACCCTAAAACTAACCCTACCTCCTAACCCTAAATCTAACACTAACAAAAATACAAAAAACAGACATTGAATATCCCTTTGAGCATGGTGAAGTTATTAATTACACTTTGGATGGTGTATCAATACACCCAGTCACTACAAAGATAGAGGTGTCCTTCCTAACTCAGTTCCTGGAGAGGAAGGTCCATGGTCCAGGCCAATGGTGACTTTAAAACAGATACAGAGTTTAATGGCGGTGATAGGAGAACAGTGAGGATGGATCAACAACATTGTAGTTACTCCACAATACTAAACTAAATGACAGAGTGAAAAGAAGGAAGTCTGTACAGAATACAAATATTCCAAAACATGCATCCTGTTTGCAATAAGGCACTCAAGTAAAACTGCAAAAATATGTGGCATAGAAATGAACTTTAAGTGTTATATTTGGGTCGTAAACAACACAACAAGTCACTGAGTATCACTTAATATTTTCAAGCATGGTGGTGGCTGCATCTTGTTATGAGTATGCTTGCCATCGTCATGAACTAGGGAGTTTTTTAGGATAAAAAGACACAGAATAGAGCTAAGCACAGGCAAAATCCTAGAGGAAAAACTTGTTCAGTCTACTTTCCAACAGACACTGGGAGACAAAACCTTAACCTAAAACACAAGGCCAAAATATACACTGGAGTTGCTTACCAATACGACATTGAATGTTCCTGAGTGGCCTGGTTCCATTTTTGACTTAAATCGGCTTGAAAATCTATGGCAAGACTTGAAAATATCTGTCTAGCAATGATCAACAACCAACTTGACAGAATAAGAATAATGTGCAAATATTGTACAATCCAATTGTGCAAAGCTCTCAGAGACTTACCCTGAAAGACTCACAGCTGTAATCAAGGTGATTCTAACATGTATTGACTCATTTACTTATGTACATTTGCAAAAATTCCCAAAAAACCTGTTTTCACTTTTCATTATGGGGTATTGAGTGTAGATAGCTGGAAAAAAAATATTGAATCCATTTTGAATTCAGGCTGTAACATATCAAAATGTGGAATACGTCAAGGGTTAGGAATACTTTCGGGAAGACACTGTATCCATTGAGCTCTCTTCTAACAGGGACTAATTTGAATGTCCTAAGGGAAGTTGGAGATGATCCTGAGATGATGTTATTGACACTAAACTCAGAGAGAGTTTTGTATGAGGGGGGAGTATAAACTAACCTCACACATAAATCAAAAATACTTATCTGGCAGCCTCATATCTAAATGACTGTAAGTTGGCAAGGATGGAGATGGAGTGGTGGAGGAATAGAGGTGAGAAGAGAGAGGGGATTTCTTTGATGATGATCAGACCACAAGTAGCTGCCTCTGAGGATGATATGTGTATTACTGTCAGCTCAGACAAAGAGAGAGGAACAGAACCTAGCACATACCAAATCAATGTCTAATCACATCTTTCAGCTGTGTGGTGTGTGTGTGTGAGTGTGAGTGAGAGAGAGAGAGAGAGAGAGAGTACTAACCTGGTCCATTGGGGCTCTGTGGTTGGCGTGGGGTGGTCCTCTTGCAGGGGTCCGGTGGTGTGGGTGAGCAGGGTGTGCCGGGTGAGCCGGGTGTACCCCCGGGTGGGGGTGGTGAGGATGGTGAGGATGATGAGGGTGTAGATGTTCTTCATCATAGTTGTCTGCTATGAGCTTCATCCTACTCTGGGTCTGGAGGAGAACATTTACAATTTATAGTGTGTTTAGCATTTCTCAATCTCAAAACCCTTTACATGGAATGGGAGAAACTCATTCTACCCGTTCCACCACCAATATGCAGCTACCCGTTCCACCACCAATATGCAGCTACCCGTTCCACCACCAATATTCAGCTACCCGTTCCACCACCAATATTCAGCTACCCGTTCCTCCACCAATATGCAGCTACCCGTTCCACCACCAATATGCAGCTACCCGTTCCACCACCAATATGCAGCTACCCGTTCCTCCACCAAAATTCAGCTACCCGTTCCTCCACCAATATTCAGCTACCCGTTCCACCACCAATATGCAGCTACCCGTTCCTCCAACAATATGCAGCTATCCGTTCCTCAACCAATATTTAGCGACTCGTTCCTCCACCAATATTTAGCGACCCGTTCCTCCACCAATATTTAGCGACCCGTTCCTCCACTAATATTTAGCTACCCGTTCCTCCACCAATATTCAGCTACCCGTTCCTCCACCAATATTCAGCTACCCGTTCCACCACCAATATTCAGCTACCCGTTCCACCACCAATATGCATATACCCGTTCCTCCACCAATATTCAGCTGCCCGTTCCTCCACCAATATTCAGCGACCCGTTCCTCCACCAATATTCAGCGACCCGTTCCTCCACCAATATTTAGCGACCCGTTCCTCCACCAATATTCAGCGACCCGTTCCTCCACCAATATTCAGCTACCCGTTCCTCCACCAATATTCTGCTACCCGTTCCTCCACCAATATTCAGCTACCCATTCCTCCACCAATATTCAGCTACCCGTTCCTCCACCAATATTCAGCTACCCGTTCCTCCACCAATATTCAGCTACCTGTTCCTCCACCAATATTCAGCTGCCCGTTCCACCACCAATATGCAGCTACCCGTTCCACCACCAATATGCATATACCCGTTCCTCCACCAATATTTAGCGACCCATTCCTCCACCAATATTCAGCTACCCATTCCACCACCAATATTCAGCTACCCGTTCCTCCACCAATATGCAGCTACCCGTTCCTCCACCAATATGCATATACCCGTCCCTCCACCAATATTCAGCTACCCGTTCCACCACCAATATGCATATACCCGTTCCTCCACCAATATTTAGCGACCCATTCCTCCACCAATATTCAGCTACCCGTTCCTCCACCAATATTCAGCTACCCATTCCTCCACCAATATTCAGCTACCCATTCCTCCACCAATATTCAGCTACCCGTTCCTCCACCAATATTCAGCTACCCGTTCCTCCACCAATATTCAGCTACCCTTTCCTCCACCAATATTCAGCTACCCGTTCCTCCACCAATATTCAGCTACCCGTTCCTCCACCAATATTCAGCTACCCATTCCTCCACCAATATTCAGCTACCCGTTCCTCCACCAATATTCAGCTACCCATTCCTCCACCAATATTCAGCTACCTGTTCCTCCACCAATATTCAGCTGCCCGTTCCTCCACCAATATTCAGCTGCCCGTTCCTCCACCAATATTTAGCACCTGGATGATTCACAGCAGATAGACTGTGCTATAGTTCTCACATCACGTTGGCTACAACACTGCTAAAGTGATACACTCGTACCTGTATACGGTTGAAAATGGCAGATTTGGGCACTAATAAGCACCTCAATTTGAACGGCTGTACAGTAATTCTATACGTGACGTCAGAGTTCAGGCTCTGTGCGTCACAGTGCTGTGTGGGTTTTATACTGACTGACGTTCTGAACTTGAGCACCATCCCTCCTGGTAACTGGGAAACTTTAGCAAAAAAATAAACTGATCAAAGTGAGGAAATTCTGTGAATTAAATGACTTGATGTATTTTGAAAGATGAGATAAATACCGCTTTTGTGTTTGAAATCAAGCCGAACACCCATGAGTCCAAATGTGCACTTCACATTTCCCTATCATAAAGCTCATGTCATATCCAGTGTCAACGTTTCTGATCACTGTGTGATGTACAGTTACAAGATGACATGGCGTCACACCCTGGTTGTTCTGAACACAATGAGCCTGTTAGTCGACTGTGAAGAAAACACCTGGATACACTCATGACTCCTTTCTATGTGCACCAAAGTTATCTGTTTCCCTGAATTGCCTTGTGAAAGCTGAACACTCATGACTCCTTTCTATGTGCACCAAAGTTATCTGTTTCCCTGAATTGCCTTGTGAAAGCTGAACACTCATGACTCCTTTCTATGTGCACCAAAGTTATCTGTTTCCCTGAATTGCCTTGTGAAAGCTGAACACTCATGACTCCTTTTTATGTGCACCAAAGTTATCTGTTTCCCTGAATTGCCTTGTGAAAGCTGAACACTCATGACTCCTTTCTATGTGCCCCAAAGTTATCTGTTTCCCTGAATTGCCTTGTGAAAGCTGAACACTCATGACTCCTTTCTATGTGCACCAAAGTTATCTGTTTCCCTGAATTGCCTTGTGAAAGCTGAACACTCATGACTCCTTTCTATGTGCACCAAAGTTATCTGTTTCCCTGAATTGCCTTGTGAAAGCTGAACACTCATGACTCCTTTCTATGTGCCCCAAAGTTATCTGTTTCCCTGAATTGCCTTGTGAAAGCTGAACACTCATGACTCCTTTCTATGTGCCCCAAAGTTATCTGTTTCCCTGAATTGCCTTGTGAAAGCTGAACACTCATGACTCCTTTCTATGTGCCCCAAAGTTATCTGTTTCCCTGAATTGCCTTGTGAAAGCTGAACACTCATGACTCCTTTCTATGTGCCCCAAAGTTATCTGTTTCCCTGAATTGCCTTGTGAAAGCTGAACACTCATGACTCCTTTCTATGTGCACCAAAGTTATCTGTTTCCCTGAATTGCCTTGTGAAAGCTGAACACTCATGACTCCTTTCTATGTGCACCAAAGTTATCTGTTTCCCTGAATTGCCTTGTGAAAGCTGAACACTCATGACTCCTTTCTATGTGCACCAAAGTTATCTGTTTCCCTGAATTGCCTTGTGAAAGCTGAACACTCATGACTCCTTTCTATGTGCACCAAAGTTATCTGTTTCCCTGAATTGCCTTGTGAAAGCTGAACACTCATGACTCCTTTCTATGTGCACCAAAGTTATCTGTTTCCCTGAATTGCCTTGTGAAAGCTGAACACTCATGACTCCTTTCTATGTGCACCAAAGTTATCTGTTTCCCTGAATTGCCTTGTGAAAGCTGAACACTCATGACTCCTTTCTATGTGCACCAAAGTTATCTGTTTCCCTGAATTGCCTTGTGAAAGCTGAACACTCATGACTCCTTTCTATGTGCACCAAAGTTATCTGTTTCCCTGAATTGCCTTGTGAAAGCTGAACACTCATGACTCCTTTCTATGTGCACCAAAGTTATCTGTTTCCCTGAATTGCCTTGTGAAAGCTGAACACTCATGACTCCTTTCTATGTGCACCAAAGTTATCTGTTTCCCTGAATTGCCTTGTGAAAGCTGAACACTCATGACTCCTTTCTATGTGCCCCAAAGTTATCTGTTTCCCTGAATTACCTTGTGAAAGCTGAACACTCATGACTCCTTTCTATGTGCACCAAAGTTATCTGTTTCCCTGAATTGCCTTGTGAAAGCTGAACACTCATGACTCCTTTCTATGTGCACCAAAGTTATCTGTTTCCCTGAATTGCCTTGTGAAAGCTGAACACTCATGACTCCTTTCTATGTGCACCAAAGTTATCTGTTTCCCTGAATTGCCTTGTGAAAGCTGAACACTCATGACTCCTTTCTATGTGCACCAAAGTTATCTGTTTCCCTGAATTGCCTTGTGAAAGCTGAACACTCATGACTCCTTTCTATGTGCACCAAAGTTATCTGTTTCCCTGAATTGCCTTGTGAAAGCTGAACACTCATGACTCCTTTCTATGTGCACCAAAGTTATCTGTTTCCCTGAATTGCCTTGTGAAAGCTGAACACTCATGACTCCTTTCTATGTGCACCAAAGTTATCTGTTTCCCTGAATTGCCTTGTGAAAGCTGAACACTCATGACTCCTTTCTATGTGCACCAAAGTTATCTGTTTCCCTGAATTGCCTTGTGAAAGCTGAACACTCATGACTCCTTTCTATGTGCACCAAAGTTATCTGTTTCCCTGAATTGCCTTGTGAAAGCTGAACACTCATGACTCCTTTCTATGTGCACCAAAGTTATCTGTTTCCCTGAATTGCCTTGTGAAAGCTGAACACTCATGACTCCTTTCTATGTGCACCAAAGTTATCTGTTTCCCTGAATTGCCTTGTGAAAGCTGAACACTCATGACTCCTTTCTATGTGCACCAAAGTTATCTGTTTCCCTGAATTGCCTTGTGAAAGCTGAACACTCATGACTCCTTTCTATGTGCACCAAAGTTATCTGTTTCCCTGAATTGCCTTGTGAAAGCTGAACACTCATGACTCCTTTCTATGTGCACCAAAGTTATCTGTTTCCCTGAATTGCCTTGTGAAAGCTGAACACTCATGACTCCTTTCTATGTGCACCAAAGTTATCTGTTTCCCTGAATTGCCTTGTGAAAGCTGAACACTCATGACTCCTTTCTATGTGCACCAAAGTTATCTGTTTCCCTGAATTGCCTTGTGAAAGCTGAACACTCATGACTCCTTTCCATGTGCACCAAAGTTATCTGTTTCCCTGAATTGCCTTGTGAAAGCTGAACACTCATGACTCCTTTCCATGTGCACCAAAGTTATCTGTTTCCCTGAATTGCCTTGTGAAAGCTGAACACTCATGACTCCTTTCTATGTGCACCAAAGTTATCTGTTTCCCTGAATTGCCTTGTGAAAGCTGAACACTCATGACTCCTTTCTATGTGCACCAAAGTTATCTGTTTCCCTGAATTGCCTTGTGAAAGCTGAACACTCATGACTCCTTTCTATGTGCACCAAAGTTATCTGTTTCCCTGAATTGCCTTGTGAAAGCTGAACACTCATGACTCCTTTCTATGTGCACCAAAGTTATCTGTTTCCCTGAATTGCCTTGTGAAAGCTGAACACTCATGACTCCTTTCTATGTGCACCAAAGTTATCTGTTTCCCTGAATTGCCTTGTGAAAGCTGAACACTCATGACTCCTTTCTATGTGCACCAAAGTTATCTGTTTCCCTGAATTGCCTTGTGAAAGCTGAACACTCATGACTCCTTTCTATGTGCACCAAAGTTATCTGTTTCCCTGAATTGCCTTGTGAAAGCTGAACACTCATGACTCCTTTCTATGTGCACCAAAGTTATCTGTTTCCCTGAATTGCCTTGTGAAAGCTGAACACTCATGACTCCTTTCTATGTGCACCAAAGTTATCTGTTTCCCTGAATTGCCTTGTGAAAGCTGAACACTCATGACTCCTTTCTATGTGCACCAAAGTTATCTGTTTCCCTGAATTGCCTTGTGAAAGCTGAACACTCATGACTCCTTTCTATGTGCACCAAAGTTATCTGTTTCCCTGAATTGCCTTGTGAAAGCTGAACACTCATGACTCCTTTCTATGTGCACCAAAGTTATCTGTTTCCCTGAATTGCCTTGTGAAAGCTGAACACTCATGACTCCTTTCTATGTGCACCAAAGTTATCTGTTTCCCTGAATTGCCTTGTGAAAGCTGAACACTGTAAGATCATATTTTATAACTTAGCTAGTTATGTTGGTAATAGAACAAGCTGTCAAATGATGTCGAGCTGACCCAGATTGGGATTTATAATGGACCGTTTTTGGATTGCGTAAACAACAACAACAGTAAATGTGATGGTAGGGATGTAGGGTTGTGTTCCAAACAAAACAACTACAGGTGTGCTTGAACTAGTTCCTCAACGACACAACTAGGAGAGACCAACATAGAGTTGAAGATCCATGGAGGCCAATTCCCTCCAGTGTAAAGGGTTAAATTCACTTTGTGAATGTCATTTATTTTGGTTTTGGTGTGACCCTTGCTCAAAAACCAATTTCCCTCTGAAATGATAAAGATTGATTCACGTTGACTGAAATTACTTTGAAATTGTTTACTGTCTGCTCGGGAAAAATAAACGTTGAGTTCACAGAGTTCTAAATGATTGGCTGTTTGTGTGGGATAGGGGGAATACATGTGTTGAAAGCAGCCGAAGACTGAGAAAGCATGGCGCTAACAAACAACTTTTGACAGGTCATAAATTGAGCGAGGCATAGTTACTAATGAAACTATGGTGATTCTGTCTGACGGCATCCATATTTCAGATGAAGACTTCATTGGATTATATCAGTGCCGTGACAGAGTGGTTAGTGATGTGTTGTTCCTCAGCATAGCTGCAGGCTGGGAGGCTTATGGGTGATGAATCACACTCCTTTACTCCACTAATGATTCAAATTACACTGAAATATGCAGAGAGAGAGAGAGAGAGAGAGATAGAGAGACAGAGAGGCTCTGGTTTAAGTTAGAGGAGATTGTGTTCTGCAAGACACCAGAGTTAGAGGAGGTGTAGACTGGGAGGTGAGTGGTTCTTACTGAGAGATTAGAGAGGAGTTGACTAGATGGTGAGTAACAGGTAGTTAGGAAGGGTAGGGAACAGACACAATCACATACACACCTTTGGAAGGGTCTGGCTGGGTCAGACACTAGTGGTTAGTTGTATTAGCAGGTGCGATAATGTGAGATAAGATAAGGTGAGATAAGGTGAGGTGAGATAAGGTGGGGTAAGGTAAGATAATGTGAGTTAAAGGTGGGGTAAGGTGAGAATGTGTGGTAAGGTGAGATAAGGTGGGGTAAGGGGAGGTGGTTGGGATAAGGTGAGGTGGGGTAAGGTAGGGTAAGGTAAGGTGGGGTAAGGTGAGATAAGGGGAGGTAAAGTGGGACAAGGTGAGGTTAGGTGAGTTCAGGTGGAGTAAGGTGAGGTGAGTTGGGGTAAAGTGAGGTGAGATAAGGTGGGGTAAGGAGAGGTGGGGTACGGTGAGATAAGGTGGGGTATGGTGAGATAAGATGAGGTGAGGTGGGGTAAGGTGAGATAAGGTGGGGTACAGTGAGATAAGGTGGGGTAAGGTGAGATAAGGTGGGGTAAGTTGAGGTGGTTGGGATAAGGTGAGGTGGGGTAAGGTAGGGTAAGGTAAGGTGGGATAAGGTGAGGTAGGTGAGATAAGGTGTGGTGAGGTGAAGTTAGGTGAGTTGGGGTAAAGTGAGGTAGGAAGGTGGGGTAAGGAGAGGCGGGGTACGGTGAGATAAGGTGGGGTAAGGTGAGATAAGATGGGGCAAGGTGAGATAAGATGGGGTAAGGTGAGATAAGATGGGGTAAGGTGAGATAAGATGGGGTAAGGTTAGATAAGATTGGGTAAGGTGAGATAAGGTGGGGTCAGGTGAGATAAGATTGGGTAAGGTGAGATAAGATGGGGGTAAGGTGAGGTTAGGTGAGATAAGATGGGGTAAGGTGAGATAAGATCAGGTGGGGTAAGGTGAGATAAGATGGGGTAAGGTGAGATAAGGTGGGGTCAGGTGAGGTTAGGTGATATAAGGTGGAGTAAGGTGAGAAAAGGTGGGATAAGGGAATGTATTTGTTTATTGTATTAGGATCTATTTTATTCCTCATTTGGACTATTCTTCAAATAGTCCTCATACGTTATAATACAATCACATGTTCAAATATAGCACACTGTTACAAACAACAGACATAATACACTTGACCAGATAAAAACTGATGGATGGAAAGATGGATGGGTTTCTTCATCTGCCATAGTCCTGCACAACCTTCAATTTATTACATTTAAATGGTTCAAAACTATTCTTTGAATGTATATATTGAAAGATTTCTGGTTTGCTCAGATAAATTATTCAATTTCTTTATTGCTCTGAATCAAAATGTTGTATTGCCTATTTCTCTTTTCTGCCGGGATAACACATAGACGGTGGACAGTTTATTCCTAGTATTGACTGAATGTCTGTCTCTTACCAACTGAATACTGTTGTGAATGGAGTTTGGCCGTTTTAAATGGTGTATATTATGAAATAAAATAAGCATGTTTTTTTTCAATGATCTTGTTGATTGATGACCACCCAAGAGCATTGACCATGACTACAACAGAAGAACCATATCTCCACCTTAAAACAATCCTTGCTGCTTTGTTCTATTCAATCTGCAGTCTCCTAATTTGACTTGCTGATGCATGTCCCCAGACCACAGAACTGTAGTTCACCTGACTCCCAAATAATGCCTGGGTTGTTTGCTTAAGAATATTTCACGGGAGACATCCTTCTGATCATGCTTTTTTAAATACATAGATGAGTTATCTGAGTCGACCATGAAAAGCAGTTGTCTAGCTGCAGCCCTAGTAGTTTGGTATCTGCCACTTCCTCAATTTGTACTCCCCGCATGCTTAATCGCATCCCATGCTGTGTTGGCCTTTTCCTGATGGTTTTCTTGGCATTCAAAATAAGTTTGTTCCGGCAAACCCACTCCCTAATATTTCCCAGATCTACTTCTAGAGCCTGCTGTACCTGTTGAACCGATTGTCTTGCTGTATAAATTGTAGTATAATCTGCAAATATAGTAGTTTGAGTTTCTGATAAGGCATAAGGAAGGTCGTTGGTATACAAGACCAGTCAAAAGTTTGAACACAGCTACTCATTCAAGGGTTTTTCTTTATTTTTACTATTTTCTACATTGTAGAATAATAGTGAAGACATCAAAACTATGAAATAACACATATGGAATCATGTCGTAACCAAAAAAGTGTTAAATCAATTCTTCAAAGTAGCCATTGTCATGACGTGGCCCTTTCTGGGTGTAGATCGTGGCTTCCCCCTCTCTCCTACACCCAGGTTCTGTTATCTCAGGTCGTAAATTCCTGGCGGAGACTCTCTCCCCCTTTTCATGCAGACAGAGAGACCACAGAGTGAACAAAGGATTTCACGTGGCCAAACTCCTAAATCACCAAAATGAGAAAATTAAACTATATGTCCACTTGTGAGAAAGTGGGAAGGGTCCGTAGACACCTAAGGGACAGTTATGTTGAGTGTGTTTAATTTGGTGACCTCACGAAGGGCAGGAAACATGTATAACTATATCTCGGAATGTGTACATTTCTCAATTATGGTGTTTGCATCTAATTATTGTATAAAATGAATGAGTAAAGATGAAACTATTTGTGAAATTTGATGTTAACCTTTAATTTTGAGAGAATTGTATTCCCTGTAAAGTTTAACTAGTCAGTGGCCACGCCCCCGTGAGCACAGACATGATCTGGTGTCATGGAACCGCCCTCTTCTACTGTTACAAATAAAAAAAAACTCAGAAGAAAATCCTCTTCAGACTAATCAAACCCACAGTGTGAGCTGTGATTGCGAATAGTTAAGACCACAAAAACCTCAGTGTAAGCTAAGGTTGCAATGGTTGATGAAATCCTAACCATAACATGTGGAGCATTGGCTACACGGCTGGAAATTGTTAAACTCTGAGACTATTGATCCCTACAGAATAAGAGCAAATCTTAGATACTAATTACTAGTCTGCAGCTAGAAATTATGTAAACCTGGGATGTGAATACCGACAACCACCGAAACATCTATTCTATGAGAACATTTCTGAATGGTACTCTGAAGTATCTATTCTACCACAAAATACTTTGATCTTCAGGGAAAGAGAGAGAGAGACTCGGATTAACTCTCCAGCAGACGGACCGGATTCCAACAGAGAAGACAACAATGACATACACCGTAAATTTGTACTTGCAATTATTCTTGAATGTGCGGCCGTTCATGTGCAAAGGATTAGAATTTCAATGTATATAATTAGAGACTGCGTAATAAATCAATTTTGTCTTTCCCGCTCTTTCTCAGTCCACACCCCCTTCCCTTTGTCCACCAAGCAGTCATACCGGTTTAGCCCACTAGGGAATCTTCCCTATCATTGTTAGTTTATGCATTTCTGTGATTACTTAGTTAGTTAGTAAATAAATGATAAAGCCAATTGGTGTATGGATGATTTATAGTAAACGCTGGGTTCGTTCAGATAACCAACAATTTATGACGTTCAGATGAGACTGACGTGAGGTAAAGAATAATTAATACACAGATGAAGACTAATTGATCAGATATAAAAATATCGGAATAGTTATATTTGAAAAATGATAACGTTTTAATCTGAAGATTTTTCGTGGTGCCCAAACTTCCTAGTTAATTAAATGTACATGATTCGTTTAATCACGTAATAATAATTACAGAGAATTGATTTGATAAAATAACAGTCTTCATCTTTAATGATGCCAAAGACACGACACTACCCTTTGCCTTGATGACAGCTTTACACACTCTTGGCATTCTCTCACTTGGAATGCTTTTCCAACAGTCTTGAAGGAGTTCCCACATATGCTGAGCACTTGTTAGCGGCTTTTCCTTCACTCTGCAGTCCAACTCATCCCAAACCATCTCAATTGGGTTGAGGGCGGGTGATTGTGAAGACCAGGTCATCTGATGTAGCACTCAATCACTCTCCTTCTTGGTCTAAATGCATAGCCTGTAAGTTTGTTTTGTGTCATTGTCCTGTTGAAAAACAAATTATAGTCCCACTAAGTGCAAACCAGATGGGATGGCGTTTCGCTGCATAATGCTGTGGTAGCCATGCTGGTAAAGTGTGCCTTGAATTCTAAATAAATCACTGACAGTGTCACCAGCAAAGCACCCCTACACCATCACACCTCCTCCTCCATGCTTCATGGTGGGAACCACACATGAGGAGATCATCCGTTCATCTACTCTGCGTCTCACAAAGACACAGCAGTTGGAACCAGCAAACTCAACTTTGGACTCATCAGATCAAAGGACAGATTGTCAATGTCAATTGATTGTGCATCTTGGCCCAAGCAAGTCTCTTCTCATTATTGGTGTCCTTTAGTAGTGGTTTCTTTGCAGCAATTCGAGTTGCAAAGAAAAAGCCATATCTCAGACTGGCCAATAAAAAAAAAAGATTAAGATGGGCAAAATAACACAGACACTGGACAGAGGAACTCTGCCTAGAAGGGCAGCATCCCGGAGTCGGCTCTTCACTGTTGACGTTGAGACTGGTGTTGTGTGGGTAATATTTCATGAAGCTGCCAGTTGAGGACTTGTGAGGCGTCTGTTTCTCAAACTAAACACTCTAATGTATTTGTCCTCTTGCTTAGTTGTGCACCGGGGCCTCACACTCCACTTTCTATTCTGGTTAGAGACAGTTTGCTCTGTTCTGTGAAGGGAGTAGTACACAGCGTTGTACGAGATCTTCAGTATTTTGGCAATTTCTCGCATGGAATAGCCTTCATTTCTCAGAACAAGAATAGACTGATGAGTTTCAGAAGAAAGTTCTTTGTTTCTGGCCATTTTGAGCCTTTAATTGAACCCACAAATGCTGATGCTCCAGATACTCAA
This sequence comes from Salvelinus fontinalis, assembly GCF_029448725.1. Classification (NCBI taxonomy): domain Eukaryota; kingdom Metazoa; phylum Chordata; class Actinopteri; order Salmoniformes; family Salmonidae; genus Salvelinus; species Salvelinus fontinalis. Next base: position 38,903,593 of record NC_074672.1, on the reverse strand, counting down.
CTAGTCTAAAGAAGGCCAGTTTAATTGCTTCTTTAATCAGAACAATAGTTTTCAGCTGTGCTAACATAATTGCAAAAGGGTTTTCGAATGATCAATTTGCCTTTTAAAATATTAAACTTGGATTAGCTAACACAACCTGCTATTGGAACACAGGAGTGATGGTTGCTGATAATGGGCCTCTGTACGCCTATGTAGATATTCCATAAACAATCTGCAGTTTCCAGCTACAATAGTCATTTACAACATTAACAATGTCTACACTGTATTTCTGATCAATTTTGCGTTATTTTAATGGACAAAAAATGAGCTTTTCTTTCAAAAACAAGGACATTTCTAAGTGATCCCAAACTTTTGAAGGGTCTCATCATTGAATAGTTCAATCTTTCCAATGTATTCTGAAGCATCCAGCGTGTTTGCAGGCAGTGTGTAAAAAACAAAACAAAACTATGGAGGTACAGTGCCTTCGGATAGTATTCAGACCCCTTGACTTTTTCCACAATTTGTTACGTTACAGCCTTACTCTAAAATGTATTTAAAATAAGTAAATAATAATAACCAATCTAAACACAATACCCCATAATGACAAAGCCAAAACATACTTTTATAAATGTTTTCTAATTTATTAAAAATGTATTAAAATCTGAAATATCACATGTACATTCTCCCCAGTCTGAGGTCCTGAGCACTCTGAAGCAGGTTTTCATCAAGGATCTCTACGTATTTTGCTCCGTTCATCTTTCCCTCGATCCTGACTAGTCTCCTAGTCCCTGCTGATAAAAAACATCCCCACAGCATGATGCTGCCACCACCATGCTTCACCATAGGGATGGTGCCAGGTTTCCCCTTGAAGTGATGCTTGGCATTCAGGCCAAAGAGTTCAATCTGTATTTCATCAGACCAGAGAATCTTGTTTCTCATGGTCTTAGAGTCTTTAGGTGGCTTTTGGCAAACTCCAATCGGGCTCTCATGTGCCTTTTACTGAGGAGTGGCTTCAGTCTGGCCACTCTACCATAAAGGCCTGATTGTTGGAATGCTGCAGAGATGGTTGTCTCCCATCTCCACAGAGGAACTCTGGAGCTCTGTCAGAGTGACCATCGGGTTCTTGTTCACCACCCTGAGCCAAGGCCCTTCTGTGGGACCTTATATAGACAGGTGTGTGCCATTCCAAATCATGTCCATTCACTAGAATTTACCACAGGTGGACTCCAATCAAGTTGTAGAAACATCTCAAGGATGATCAATGGAAACAGGATGCACCTGAGCTCAATTTCGAGTCTCTAAAAACCTGTTTTCGCTATGTTATTATGGGGTATAGTGTGCAGATTGCTGAGGATTTTTTTTTATTTAATCAATTTTAGAATAAGGCTGTAACGTAACAAAATGTGGAAAAAGTCAAGGGGTCCGAATACTTTCCGAAGGCACTGCCTGTAGGTAGATACACCCAATACAAAACTTTAAATAAAACAATTGTGTACTCCTGCTGTTATATTGAACTATTTGCTGCAAACAGATCGGACTACAGGAAGTCAGTGGAGTGACGTGACGGGGAAGAGTAGTCCTTTATGGAGTAGTTTATGTTCTTCAGGTGAGACGGGGCCGGAACGGAGGTGAGCTGATACTATCGTTATGGCGAGGAAACAGGTGATATGCCTTATTCCGAATGGACCCCTAGCCTCTTCCCCACAAGCTCAACCCGGCCTATCAGAGGGCAAGGTGGAACTATTGTCCTTTTGCTAACACTGACTATAATCATTTCAGATGTACAAGAAGAGCCTAAATGTAGCTATGCAAAATAAGTGGGCTATGGTATAGTGAAATAAAGATACTTCAGGGTTCTGTGAAGTCACCTGATCTAATTGTAGCCATATAGGGATTTCCAGCTGATCTAATTGTAGCCATATTAGGTAGCGTACGGAGCTGTAAGTTAGGCCAGCAACAATGTTTATCCCAGCATGCATGTGTGGCTGTGTGTGTGGCTGTGTGTGTGGGGCTGTGAGCATGTGTATGTGTAACCAAGGCATCATTATGAAATCACTCCAGTGTGTGAAAGTGACTATGGTCTGTGCAGCCAGGTTGTCATAGCATTGACACACCTTGGAGAATTCTAATCCATCTTCCCAGCAGGGCAATGTGTGTGTGTGTGTGTCTGTGAGCATTGGCACATATTTAAGAATTACAAATCCATCTTTCTAAGGCTTCAAAGAGCATCTGACCAATGGCTATCCATCATTGGGAAATAATTCCCATTCCCAGACACATTTATCCCTCTCCTGTCCTCAGTTGGAGAAACTAGCCTGTTGAGGTGTGTGTGGCAGAGACGCAACCTTTCAAAGCCTAACTTCAGCACACACAGGGGAAGCCAGACAAGTCACCACTATCTGTAAATCTATATGCTGTCCCCGGATCATGTTCCCCTTTGAGACTCCGACTCCCATAATTCCCTGGCATTTCCTGGTCAGCTTCCTGGTCAGCTTCAGGGGCTGAGGAAGGAGACTCTGATAAGTGTGTCAATGGGTCAAAAGAGGGAGAACGGTTTATGTGTGAGTGAGTCGATGTTCTTGAAAAATGCTTATCAACATATTTCACATAGAACATGTAAAGTGCCTCATTTAATGCTGGGAGACAATTTGCCTTTAAATGTGTTCTACTTGTCAAGACGGGGAATAGTAATATATTTGAACACATTTCTGAAGTTTCTGGACTAATTGGATCACTATTCCATAACAGCCAACCAGTGTGTTGTTTTCTCTCCCAATCATCCAATGTATGTGGAGCCTTGTGTGTCACATCGCCAGGTGGACTCGTAACCATGAGTTACCGAACGGGAAAACATGACGCATCCTAGGCGATAAACAGATAATGGGCCTTCCCTGAAATTCCTCTGACAGACCACACCCCCCAGGAACTGTTTACTGTTTATGAGCACACACACACACACACACACACAGACACACACACACACACACACACACACACACACACACACACACACACACACACACACACACACACACACACACACACACACACACACACACACACTAGACGCATCTGTTGACTTTTTAAACCATAACATTTCCCAGAAGCCTCTTTGACTCAGTGGGTAGTGTGTCTATGTCCTGTTGTTAGCTCGTTAGCTTTAGCATTCAGGGTAGCAGAGGTACTGACATGGTCCGACATGGTCGTAATGACCCACATATCTTAATTTATCTCCCAGAGGTTATACATTACAGTAAAGCACAGAGGTATAGGATCATTGCTCTGTGTGTGTGTGTTGCTCTGTGTGTGTGTGTGTGTGTGTGTGTGTGTGTGTGTGTGTGTGTGTGTGTGTGTGTGTGTGTGTGTGTGTGTGTGTGTGTGTGTGTGTGTGTGTGTGTGTGTGTGTGTGTGTGTGTGTGTGTGTGTGTGTGTGTGTGTGTGGCTCTGTGTGTGGCTCTGTGTGTGTGTGTTGCTCTGTGTGTGTGTGTGTGTTGCTCTGTGTGTGTGTGTGTGTGTGTGTGTGTGTGTGTGTGTGTGTGTGTGTGTGTGTGTGTGTGTGTGTGTGTGTGTGTGTGTGTGTGTGTGTGTGTGTGTTGCTCTCTGTGTGTGTGTGTTGCTCTGTGTGTGTGTGTTGCTCTGTGTGTGTGTGTTGCTCTGTGTGTGTGTGTTGCTCTGTGTGTCTGTTCACTGGTATTTACTGGCAGAAGGGTTCATTTTAGGATGCAGTAAGGTGGTCTGAGTTGGTTCTAATAACCTCCATTAATCACCCAGAGGACTGGAGTGTCAGGCTCACCTCTCAGATCCAGAGAGTGAGTGAGTGAGTGAGTGAGTGAGTGAGTGAGTGAGTGAGTGAGTGAGTGCGTGTGTTGGAGGATAAAGTCATCACATGTACCTGTTGTTTGAGCTGGTGCATGAGCCTGTCCTTCTCTCTCTTCAGTGACATCACCTCATCCTGTGATTTCTTACGTTTAGAGGAGGACAGTTCCAGTAGGGCTATGTTAGCATCCTTCTCACTGATCGCAGCTAGAAGGGCCTGCTGCCTGGGAGAGGAGGGAGAGGGGGATGACAGGGACAGAGAGAGAGGAAGATGGTTAGGAAGACATTGGTTGTTTCTCAAAATGCAGACTACCGTGCTCAGAGCAGACTACCGTGCTCAAACCAAGCAAATTGGAGCACGAGAGAGTAGGAGTATGATTCCAAAACAAAATGGAGCACGGAGGGCACTTCTCAAATGCGTACTCCATTTGTACATACTGTATGTTGAAGCATGCATCAATGCAAACTTCAACGGATAGTATGCACAGAAATATGACGCAACCATGTAAAAAATGACGAAAACATTCTTGAAATCAATGGCAGCCCATTATTTGAGCTGAAGCGAGAGAAAATACACTCCGACTTCGGAATGAAATGTTTTCTATTCACATATCATATGTTGCCTGATGACAATATTTTACCTTGACACGTTAATAAATACATGCTGTGTTAATTTTGGTATGTTTACCTACCTTCATACCGTAGATCGCAAGCCTATAATAAGTTAATAGGGCTAACTGGCTAGCTACTACTGTTAACTAGCCAGATAGCCACAAATAACTTTTAGCTAGCTACCCACGAAAAAATGTACATCTATATTACGATTCATATATAGCTAGCTGACAGTTATGAAGTAAAACGATTGCTTTGTGTATATCTTGTTTTGTCTCTATTGTTATTGTCCTGGCTGGAAGAAGGGTCAGTTAATGGGGAGGTGCAGTGTGCAGCGTAATACAGTAGGGGGAGTGTGAGGTAATACAGTAGGGGGAGTGTGAGGTAATATAGTAGGGGGAGTGTGAGGTAATATGGTAGGGGGAGTGTGAGGGAATACAGTAGGGGGAGTGTGAGGTAATATGGTAGGGGGAGTGTGAGGTAATACAGTAGGGGGAGTGTGAGGTAATACGGTAGGGGGAGTGTGAGGTAATACAGTAGGGGGAGTGTGAGGTAATACGGTAGGGGGAGTGTGAGGTAATACAGTAGGGGGAGTGTGAGGTAATATGGTAGGGGGAGTGTGAGGTAATATGGTAGGGGGAGTGTGAGGTAATATGGTAGGGGGAGTGTGAGGTAATATGGTAGGGGGAGTGTGAGGTAATATGGTAGGGGGAGTGTGAGGTAATACAGTAGGGGGAGTGTGAGGTAATACAGTAGGGTGAGTGTGAGGTAATACAGTAGGGGGAGTGTGAGGTAATACGGTAGGGGGAGTGTGAGGTAATACGGTAGGGGGAGTGTGAGGTAATACGGTAGGGGGAGTGTGAGGTAATACGGTAGGGGGAGTGTGAGGTAATACAGTAGGGTGAGTGTGAGGTAATACGGTAGGGGGAGTGTGAGGTAATACAGTAGGGTGAGTGTGAGGTAATATAGTAGGGGGAGTGTGAGGTAATATAGTAGGGGGAGTGTGAGGTAATACAGTAGGGGGTGTGTGAGGTGATACAGTAGGGTGAGTGTGAGGTAATACAGTAGGGTGAGTGTGAGGTAATACAGTCATTGTAGAGGAGAGGAGGTATTGGAGACTGAGTCATTGTAGAGGAGAGGAGGTATTGGAGACTGAGTCATTGTAGAGGAGAGGAGGTATTGGAGACTGTCATTACAGTGTCCTAACCCCTCTATGTTCACACAATTAAGGAGGAACAAACTGTAGGGATAGGAGGACCAAACTGTAGGGATAGGAGGACCAAACTGTAGGGATAGGAGGACCAAACTGTAGGGTTAGGAGGACCAAACTGTAGGGTTAGGAGGACCAAACTGTAGGGTTAGGAGGACCAAACTGTAGAGTTAGGAGGACCAAACTGTAGGGTTAGGAGGAACAAACTGTAGGGTTAGGAGGACCAAACTGTAGGGTTAGGAGGACCAAACTGTAGGGTTAGGAGGAACAAACTGTAGGGATAGGAGGAACAAACTGTAGGGATAGGAGGACCAAACTGTAGGGTTAGGAGGACCAAACTGTAGGGTTAGGAGGACCAAACTGTAGGTTTAGGAGGACCAAACTGTAGGGATAGGAGGACCAAACTGTAGGTTTAGGAGGACCAAACTGTAGGGTTAGGAGGACCAAACTGTAGGTTTAGGAGGAACAAACTGTAGGGTTAGGAGGACCAAACTGTAGGGATAGGAGGACCAAACTGTAGGGTTAGGAGGACCAAACTGTAGGTTTAGGAGGAACAAACTGTAGGGTTAGGAGGAACAAACTGTAGGGTTAGGAGGAACAAACTGTAGGGTTAGGAGGACCAAACTGTAGGGATAGGAGGAACAAACTGTAGGGTCACACATTTGTATTTAAAAGTTACTAGGAGAGTGTACAGGGAGAGTAAGCCCCCAGACCTACAGAAAAACAACCAGACACCAGAGAGAGCGAGAGGACAGAGAGAGAGAGAGAGAGGACAGAGTGTGGGAGAGAGAGAGAATACAGAGTGAGAGAGGGAGGGATAGACAGAGAGAGAGAGAGAGAGAGGACAGAGCAAGAGATAGCCCCAAGGCCTACAGTAAAACCAGCAGATAGAGACAGGGAGAACCAGAGAGGGTTTACAATGGCAGCCTTCCATTTAAATACATTCTGACCAGAGAGAGTGGGCTGAGAGAGTGGGCTGAATCATTGTTGTGTTGAGTTGTGCACATAATATTCGTATTGACATGTATTCATTCACTCAATACTAACTAGATTATATGTCAAGTTAGTAGCTCTCCTCTCCTGTCCTCTCCTGTCCTCTCTTGTCCTAGGTAGTAAATGAACAGTTCATCTCTTCTCCATGGTGGCAGACAGACATTGCAGTGCTCATGCTTTCCGTGGTCCAGTGTAGCGGTATACTGTTAGCGTGTAGACTGGGCTGGTACTTTTAGTAGAGTAAACATAACGCACCCTAACTCCAGACTGTTAAATAGGGGATGCAATGAAGAGTGCATGTTTGCAGTAAGGTAAAGGTTGTGGGGTGAGCTACAGAGGAGGCAGGGTGGGGGATGGGTGGTATTCAACAGACTCATTTCAAAAACGTCCCACATTGGAGTGGAAGCCTGTGTTTTTATTCCATGATTTAAATCCCTGTAGAAATATCTCCATTCTGAAAATAAACACTCTAACTAAGAATAAAGTCATCTAGCCCTGGAAATCCACATTCTGTGTTTTCAGTCCAATTATCTGAACGCTGGCTCTGGAATCCCCTTATTCAGGGCGATTAATAGGGTCTGTGTGTGTGTGTGTGTGTGTGTGTGTGTGTGTGTGTGTGTGTGTGTGTGTGTGTGTGTGTGTGTGTGTGTGTGTGTGTGTGTGTGTGTGTGTGTGTGTGTGGATCTGAGCCCTTAATCACACCATTAATCACTGTGCTGGTCCAGGGTGACACCCCTCGTCTCCACACACCTCTCCTGTTATTCCTTTTAACGCTCGCTACAGAGGGAACACACACACATACACACAGGGTGCCTGCATTAGAGCAAGTGTAGAGGTACCTGTTGGGGAGAGAGCACTCTGTAAACTTTAACCTTTAGCACATTCATTACAGGGAGACACACTTAGAATTATGCAGCTAGAAATACACTGCATAGAACAGACACTAGTCCAGAACCCACAGAATAGAATAGTTTGTTTGGTCAATTCTATAAATCAAAGTTATAGCCACAATAATTTGATGATATCCTGGTATAATAAGCAGAGTTGTAAAATGACAACGATGTAAAAGCTGTAAAAGAACTGGATTTTTTAAAAATATTATAGATGTAAAGTAACAGGGGGAGCAACAGCCTTCACAATAAGAGCCTAAATGAACCATCTATTTTAAAAGGAGGAGCAACAGCATTCACAATAAGAGCCTAAACGAACCATCTATTTTAACAAGAGCAACAGCCATCACAATAAGAGCATAAACAAACGATATATTTTAACAGGAGCAACATCCTTCACAATAAGAGCCTAAATGAACCATCTATTTTAAAAGGAGGAGCAACAGCATTCACAATAACAGCCTAAATGAACCATCTATTTTAACAGGGCGAGCAACAGCCTTTACAATAAGAGCCTAAAGAACTATCTATTTTAACAGGGCGAGCAACAGCCTTCACAATAAGAGCCTAAAGAACCATCTATTTTAACAGGAGGAGCAACAGCCTTCAATAAGAGCGTTAACATATCTATTATAACCAAGTACCTCTAACAGACATAGCCTGGTGACGAGGTCTGTTTGCTTTATAGCTAACCTTTGAATTTCCTTGTCATGCTTCCTCAGATGTAGGTTCTTACCACAGCCGTAGGTTGCTACCACAGATGTAGGTTGTTACCACAGCCGTAGGTTGTTACCACAGACGTACAGTTGAAGTCGGATGTTGACATACACCTTAGCCAAATACATTTAAACTCAGTTTTTCACAATTCCTGACATTTAATCCTAGTAAAAAAATCCCTGTCTTAGGTCAGTTAGGATCACCACTTTATTTTAAGAATGTGAAATGTCAGAATAATAGTAGAGAGAAAGATTTATTTCAGCTTCATCACATTTCCAGTGGGTCAGAAGTTTACATACGTTCAATTAGTATTTGGTAGCATTGCCTTTAAATTGTTTAACTTGGGTCAAACGTTTCGGGTAGCCTTCCACAAGCTTCACACAATAAGTTGGGTGAATTTTGACCCATTCCTCCTGACAGAGCTGGTGTAACTGAGTCAGGTTTGTAGGCCTCCTTGCTCGCACACAATTTTTCAGTTCTGCCCACAAATTTTTTATAGGATTGAGGTCAGGTCTTTGTGATGGCTACTCCAATACCTTGACTTTGTTGTCCTTAAGCCATTTTGCCACAACTTTGGAAGTATGCTTGGGGTCATTGTCCATTTGGAAGACCCATTAGCGACCAAGCTTTAACTTCCTGACTGATGTCTTGAGATGTCGCTTCAATATATCCACAAATCTTCCTTTCTCATGATGTCATCTATTTTCTGAAGTGCACCAGTCCATCCTGCAGCAAAACACCCCCACCACATGATGCTGCCACCACCGTGCTTCACGGTTGGGATGGTGTTCTTCTCTCTTTCTTTCTCTCTCTCGGAGGACCTGAGCCCTAGGACCATGCCTCAGGACTACCTGGCCTGATGACTCCTTGTTGTCCCCAGTCCAGCTGGCCGTGCTGCTGCTCCAGTTTCAACTGTTCTGCCTGCGGCTATGGAACCCTGACCTGTTCACTGGGCAAGCTACCTGTCCCAGACCTGCTGTTTTCAACTCTCTAGAGACAGCAGGAGCATTAGAGATACTCTGAATGATCAGCTATGAAAAGCCAACTGACATTTACTCCTGAGGTGCTGACCTGTTGCACCCTCGACAACCACTGTGATTATTATTATTTGACCCTGCTGGTCATCTATGAACATTTGAACATGTTCTGTTATAATCTCCACCCGGCACAGCCAGAAGAGGACTGGCCACCCCTCATAGCCTGGTTCCTCTCTAGGTTTCTTCCTAGGTTCTGGCCTTCCTAGGGAGTTATTCCTAGCCACCGTGCTTCTACACCTGCACTGCTTGCTGTTTGGGGTTTTTAGGCTGGGTTTCTGAACAGCACTTTGTGACATCAGCTGATGTATATATACATTTGATTGATTGATTGTTCCTCAGCTTGCAAGCCTCCCCCTTTTCCTCCAAACATAACGATGGCCATTATGGCCAAAGAGCTCTATTTTGTTTCATCAGACCAGAGGACATTTCTCCAAAAAAGTACGATCTTTGTCCCCATGTGCAGTTGCAAACCATTGTCTGGCTTTTTTATGGCGGTTTTGGAGCAGTGGCTTCTTCCTTGCTGAGCGGCCTTTCAGGTTATGTCGATATAGGACTTGTTTTACTGTGGATATAGATACTTTTGTACCTGTTTCCTCCAGCAACTTCACAAGGTCCTTTGCTGTTGTTCTGGGATTGATTTGCACTTTCACACCAAAGTACTTTCATCTCTAGGAGACAGAATGCGTCTCCTTCCTGAGCGGTATGACGGCTGCGTGGTCCCATGGTGTTTATACTTGCATACTATTGTTTGTAAAGATGAACGTGGTACCTTCAGAAGTTTGGAAATTGCTCCAACGGATGAACCAGACTTGTGGAGGTTGATTTCTGGCTGATTTCTCTTGATTTTCCCATGATGTCAAGCAAGGAGGCACTGAGTTTGAAGGTAGGCCTTGAAATACATCCACAGGTCCACCTCCAATTGACTCAAATGATGTCAATTAGCCTATCAGAAGCTTCTAATGTCATGACATAATTTTCTGGAATTTTCCAAGCTGTTTAAAGGCACAGTCAACTTAGTGTATGTAAACTTCTGACCGACTGGAATTGTGATACAGTGAATTATAAGTGAAATAATCTGTCTGTAAACAATTGTTGGAAAATTGACTTGTGTCATTCACAAAGTATTTGTCCAACCCGACTTGCCAGAACTACAGTTTGTTAACAATAAATTTGTGGAGTGGTTGAAAAACAAGTTTTAATGACTCCAACCTAAGTGTATGTAAACTTCTGACTTCAACTTCAAAGATGTAGGTTGCTACCACAGATGTAGGTTGTTACCTCAGATGTAGGTTGCTATCTCAGATGTAGGTTGTTACCTCAGATGTAGGTTGCTATCTCAGATGTAGGTTGTTATCTCAGATGTAGGTTGTTACCTCAGATGTAGGTTGTTACCTCAGATGTAGGTTGTTACCTCAGATGTAGGTTGCTACCTCAGATGTAGGTTGTTACCTCAGATGTAGGTTGTTACCTCAGATGTAGGTTGCTATCTCAGATGTAGGTTGTTACCTCAGATGTAGGTTGCTATCTCAGATGTAGGTTGCTATCTCAGATGTAGGTTGTTATCTCAGATGTAGGTTGTTACCTCAGATGTAGGTTGTTACCTCAGATGTAGGTTGCTACCTCAGATGTAGGTTGCTACCTCAGATGTAGGTTGCTACCTCAGATGTAGGTTGCTACCTCAGATGTAGGTTGTTATCTCAGATGTAGGTTGCTACCTCAGATGTAGGTTGCTACCTCAGATGTAGGTTGCTATCTCAGATGTAGGTTGCTATCGCAGATGTAGGTTGCTACCTCAATTGTAGGTTGTTACCTCAGATGTAGGTTGCTACCTCAGATGTAGGTTGCTACCTCAGATGTAGGTTGTTACCTCAGATGTAGGTTGCTATCTCAGATGTAGGTTGTTACCTCAGATGTAGGTTGCTACCTCAGATGTAGGTTGTTACCTCAGATGTAGGTTGCTACCTCAGATGTAGGTTGCTACCTCAGATGTAGGTTGCTACCTCAGATGTAGGTTGCTATCTCAGATGTAGGTTGCTACCTCAGATGTAGGTTGCTACCTCAGATGTAGGTTGTTACCTCAGATGTAGGTTGCTATCTCAGATGTAGGTTGTTACCTCAGATGTAGGTTGCTACCTCAGATGTAGGTTG
>NC_074672.1:38878159-38879890 GCF_029448725.1 Salvelinus fontinalis | reverse complement strand
CCGCCTAATTTTGTGGGCAGTGTGCACATAGCCTGTCTTCTCTTGAGAGTCAGGTCTGCCTATGGTGGCTTCTCTCAATAGCAACATTATGCTCACTGTGTTCATGAGTCTGTACATTGTACATTTTTACCTCAGTTTTCTATCAGTCACAACGGTCACCGTGTACTCTATGTTTAAGGCCAAATAGGATTTAAGTTTGCTTTGAGATGTTGTAATGTTTTCCCAATAGGTAAAAATGGCATTCTGTTTGGTTATAATTTGGCTGGGAAAGATTGTCTGAGACCTCAGGACAAGCTGGATGAGGGGACTTTTCTCTATGTTCATCTCTTGGTATTTCAGGGTTTTGTAGTAGTAGTAGGAGGAGGAGAGGGTTGCTTGTTTTCAGGTGGGTGTGGAATTTGATGGCTTAATTTGGGATGTTAATTATTAATGGATATTGGCCTAATTCTGCCCTGCCTGCATTATTTGGGGCTTTTCTCTGTACACTAAGAACCATTTTTTATATTTCTGCATGCAAGATCTAAATAGGATGTTTTTCCAATTTCTTATAATCTTGATTGGTTAGCAGATCCCACGCTTCACTTCCATATAGGGCAATTGGTCCAATTGTAGATTTTAATATTTTGAGCCAGGTTCTAATTGGTATGTCAACTTGAATTGTCTTTTGATAGCGTAAAAATACATTATTGCTTTCTCTTTCAGTTCATGGACCGTTAATCTCTCTCTCTCCTCTCTCTCTGTCTTTCTCGTAAAAACTGGGAGCAGTGGCACTGGTAGGCCTGTAATAGATGTTCTATACCAGGTCATTGCTAGCATGGAATGTAATGGGTCATGTTTACTCTGTGTTAGCATTGCATCATCTCTAGGTAGGGAGTTAGCATGCAAGTTGAGTTCCACGGTGCTAACGTAATGCTAACACTACACATCAAAGAGAGGAGAGACAGGAACATGGCCTTATACGCCCCTTACACCTCTCTCCCAACTAACCACAGGAGGACAGCATGGCATCACCTCCGCCCAGAACATCTCTAACTATCATTGTGTTTTTCATTTATTCTCTATCTCTACTCATGGCCAGATATTAAGTTCAACAAGGTTACGCAAACACTTTGAAACAGTAGAAATATTACCCTCAACCCTTCAATTACCCTGCCACGCTTTCCTCTCTTCCAATTCTTCCACTCTTTCCTCTCTCTGTAGTGTACAGTCACAGCGCCAGAACATGTTAGTGTTGGGGGCAGAGAGTACAGAGAACAGAGACACTGCACATTGAGTGTGTTTTCTCTCAGTTCCAAATAGAGTCCCAGGCGGTTGACTGCTGGTCAACCACAGACTACATGCGGTCGAGTGGGAGTTGACCACTCTCTCTCTACACACACGTTCTTTTTGCAAAAATATATTATTCCGTTTCCTGGATAGCATCACCGTAACAACAGGAGTGTTTAAAACGGTTGTGTGTGTGTTTAAACTCGTCTGAGCTGAGAGGACAGAACATTGACCACATCGACAATTACAATTAATGTGGTTTACTGGGATCTGGATTTTGCTCAGTGTGTGTGTGTGTGTGTGTGTGTGTGTGTGTGTGTGTGTGTGTGTGTGTGTGTGTGTGTGTGTGTGTGTGTGTGTGTGTGTGTGTGTGTGTGTGTGTGTGTGTGTGTGTGTTTGGCCGTGTCACTCTTCTAATTCTAGCTTTACTTGGATCAATGCTGGTAGATTCCCGTCAGTGTTGGA
>NC_074672.1:38868159-38870659 GCF_029448725.1 Salvelinus fontinalis | reverse complement strand
TTCTCCACTACTCATCTACCTCTCCACTACTCATCTACCTCTACACTCCTAATCTACCTCTCCACTACTCATCCACCTCTCCACTACTCATCTACCTCTCCACTACTCATCTACCTCTCCACTACTCATCTACCTCTACACTCCTCATCTACCTCTACACTCCTCATCTACCTCTACACTCCTCATCTACCTCTCCACTACTCCTCTTCCTCTCCACTACTCCTCTACCTCTCCACTACTCATCTACCTCTCCACTACTCATCTACCTCTCCACTACTCATCTACCTCTCTTCCTCATCTACCTCTCCACTACTCATCTTCCTCTCCACTACTCATCTACCTCTCCACTACTCATCTTCCTCTCCACTACTCATCTACCTCTCCACTACTCATCTACCTCCTCACTACTCATCTACCTCTCCACTACTCATCTACCTCTCTTCCTCATCTACCTCTCCACTACTCATCTTCCTCTCCACTACTCATCTACCTCTCCACTACTCATCTTCCTCTCCACTACTCATCTACATCTCCTCCTCATCTACCTCTCCTACTCATCTACCTATCCACTACTCATCTACCTCTCCACTACTCATCTACCTCTCCACTACTCATCTTCCTCTCCACTCCTCATCTTCCTCTCCACTACTCATCCACCTCTCCACTACTCATCTACCTCTCCACTATTCATCTACCTATCCTCTACTCATCTACTTCTCCACTACTCATCTACCTCTCCACTACTCATCTACCTCTCCACTACTCATCTACCTCTCCACTACTCATCTACCTCTCCACTACTCATCTACCTCTACACTCCTAATCTACCTCTCCACTACTCAACTTCCTCTCCACTACTCATCCACCTCTCCACTACTCATCTACCTCTCCACTACTCATCTACCTCTCCACTACTCATCTACCTCTACACTCCTCATCTACCTCTACACTCCTCATCTACCTCTACACTCCTCATCTACCTCTCCACTGCTCATCTTCCTCTCCACTACTCATCTACCTCTCCACTACTCATCTACCTCTCCACTACTCATCTACCTCTCTTCCTCATCTACCTCTCCACTACTCATCTTCCTCTCCACTACTCATCTACCTCTCCACTACTCATCTTCCTCTCCACTACTCATCTACATCTCCTCCTCATCTACCTCTCCTACTCATCTACCTCTCCACTACTCATCTACCTCTCCACTACTCATCTACCTCTCCACTACTCATCTACCTCTCCACTACTCATCTACCTCTCCACTACTCATCTACCTCTCCTCCTCATCTACCTCTCCACTACTCATCTACCTCTCCACTACTCATCTACCTCTCCACTACTCATCTACCTCTTCACTCATCTCGTGAAAGTTATAATGAAAACATCTCATTTCCCCTGAACCACCCAGCGCTGTATATTAACAAACCTAATGTAATGGTCAATCTAAGGGCTGTATTTTAACAAACCTAATGTAATGGTCAATCTAAGGACTGTATTTTAACAAACCTAATGTAAAGGTAAATCTAAGGGCTGTATTTTAACAAACCTAATGTAATGGTAAATCTAAGCGCTGTATTTTAACAAACCTAATGTAATGGTAAATCTAAGGGCTGTATTTTAACAAACCGAATGTAATGGTAAATCTAAGCGCAGGCAGTAGCGCTATAGGTTCAGGTGTGGGTTGTTGCTATTTTTACTATCACAATTATCGGCGCATTTGCTGGCGTTGGCACGAAAGGGCTCGGTTTTGATGGATAAACAAGTTGTGGGCGTTCCAAGGCTTAGCCCCTCACTGGTCACCATAAAACCAGGAAGGTGAATCATTCTAATAAGTTTTGTTGAAAGAAAATGTAGCAAAAAAGAAGCAACAATGAAAAATAGAAAATGTAATGATATTATAAAATCTCCAGTATAAAAAAGACAGACATTGCTGTTGAACCTTCATTATAGGAGGCCTAAAGGAAGAGCTTGGGTTTGGAACATATGAAACCGAAAACAAGCCATTTTTACAGGATACAGAGAACTTCTAAATAGGAAGTTCACCGGAATTCACTGAGGTACTCATCTCTCATTTCATGATGGTCATGGACACGTAGCCTACATCATGGAGGGGGTTTTACGCACGTCCAACACAGGACCTGCATGGCTAAAATAATGTGGCCCTGCCAACAAACATGGTGCTAACCTCTGGGCCAGATGTACCTACCTCAGCAGTAGCATGGTGCTAACCTCTGGGCCAGATGTAACTACCTCAGCAGTAGCATGGTGCTAACCTCTGGGCCAGATGTAACTACCTCAGCAGTAGCATGGTGCTAACCTCTGTGCCAGATGTAACTACCTCAGTAGTAGCATGGTGCTAACCTCTGGGCCAGATGTAACTACCTCAGCAGTAGCATGGTGCTAACCTCTGGGCCAGATGTAACTACCTCAGCAGTAGCATGGTGCTAACCTCTGTGCCAGATGTAACTACCTCAGTAGTAGCATGGTGCTAACCTC
>NC_074672.1:38820659-38863159 GCF_029448725.1 Salvelinus fontinalis | reverse complement strand
ACACTCAGCTAGAAGGAACAGGAAGAAGACACTCAGCTAGAAGGAACAGGAAGAAGACACTCAGCTAGAAGGAACAGGAAGAAGACACTCTGTAGAAGGAACAGGAAGAAGACACTCTGTAGGAACAGGAAGAAGATACTCAGCTAGAAGGAACAGGAAGAAAACACTCAGCTAGAAGGAACAGGAAGAAGACACTCAGCTAGAAGGAACAGGAAGAAGACACTCAGCTAGAAGGAACAGGAAGAAGATACTCAGCTAGAAGGAACAGGAAGAAAACACTCAGCTAGAAGGAACAGGAAGAAGACACTCAGCTAGAAGGAACATGAAGAAGACACTCAGCTAGAAGGAACAGGAAGAAGACACCGTAGAAGGAACAGGAAGAAGACACTCAGCTAGAAGGAACAGGAAGAAGACACTCAGCTAGAAGGAACATGAAGAAGACACTTAGCTAGAAGGAACAGGAAGAAGACACTGTAGAAGGAACAGGAAGAAGACACTCAGCTAGAAGGAACATGAAGAAGACACTCAGCTAGAAGGAACATGAAGAAGACACTTAGCTAGAAGGAACAGGAAGAAGACACTCAGCTAGAAGGAACAGGAAGAAGACACTCAGCTAGAAGGAACAGGATGAAGACACTCAGCTAGAAGGAACAGGAAGAAGACACTCTGTAGAAGGAACAGGAAGAAGACACTCAGCTAGAAGGAACAGGAAGAAGACACTCAGCTAGAAGGAACAGGAAGAAGACACTCAGCTAGAAGGAACAGGAAGAAGACACTCAGCTAGAAGGAACAGGAAGAAGACACTCAGCTAGAAGGAACAGGAAGAAGACACTCAGCTAGAAGAAACAGGAAGAAGACACTGTAGAAGGAACAGGAAGAAGACACTCTGTAGAAGGAACAGGAAGAAGACACTCAGCTAGAAGGAACAGGAAGAAGACACTCAGCTAGAAGGAACAGGAAGAAGACACTCAGCTAGAAGAAACAGGAAGAAGACACTGTAGAAGGAACAGGAAGAAGACACTCAGCTAGAAGGAACAGGAAGAAGACACTCAGCTAGAAGGAACAGGAAGAAGACACTCAGCTAGAAGAAACAGGAAGAAGACACTCAGCTAGAAGAAACAGGAAGAAGACACTGTAGAAGGAACAGGAAGAAGACACTCAGCTAGAAGGAACAGGAAGAAGACACTCAGCTAGAAGGAACATGAAGAAGACACTCTGTAGAAGAAACAGTAGGAAGACACTCAGCTAGAAGGAACAGGAAGAAGACACTCAGCTAGAAGGAACAGGAAGAAGAAACTCAGCTAGAAGGAACATGAAGAAGACACTCAACTAGAAGGAACAGGAAGAAGACACCGTAGAAGGAACAGGAAGAAGACACTCAGCTAGAAGGAACAGGAAGAAGACACTCAGCTAGAAGGAACAGGAAGAAGACACTCAGCTAGAAGGAACAGGAAGAAGACACTCAGCTAGAAGGAACAGGAAGAAGACACGCTGTAGAAGGAACAGGAAGAAGACACTCTGTAGAAGGAACAGGAAGAAGACACTCAGCTAGAAGGAACATGAAGAAGACACTCAGCTAGAAGGAACAGGAAGAAGACACTCAGCTAGAAGGAACAGGAAGAAGACACTCAGCTAGAAGGAACAGGAAGAAGACACTTTGTAGAAGGAACAGAAGTTGAGACATTCAACTTTATAAGCCTGTGAACTCTGAGGAATGAAACCACAATGAACTGTCAGTTGTGTGTGTGTGTGTGTGTGTGTGTGTGTGTGTGTGTGTGTGTGTGTGTGTGTGTGTGTGTGTGTGTGTGTGTGTGTGTGTGTGTGTGTGTGTGTGTGTGTGTTTGTGTGTGTGTGTGTGTGTGTGTGTGTGTGTGTGTGTGTGTGTGTGTGTGTGTGTGTGTGTGTGTGTAGGGATTTCTTATTGCCTTGCATGTTGTCTGTCTGTCGTGCGCTTTGCTAACACCTCATGTGTGATGTGTGTGTGTTTGTGTGTGACGTGTGTTTGTGTGTGTTTGTGTGTGTTTGTGTGTGTTTAGGGATGTATTATTGCCTTGCGTGTTGTCTGTCTGTCGTGCCCTTTGCTAACACCTCATGTGTGACGTGTGTGTGTAGTGTTTGCCACAGGCACGCGGGTACGTGTAAAGAAATGATTTGTGCCCACACCCTTCGGCTGCTCATCTACAGTGGGAGCATTTACTTAAACACACACAGACATACACACACACACACACACACACACTGCACTCAAACGCACACACCCTCACCACCACGACAATCTCACAAATCCCTCTCTAATGTCCTCCATTCACTCTACCTCACGCACCCTCTACATGCCATACATTTCACCCCCATTCATATGACACAAACACTCTCTCTCTTAACTAATGCTTATTTTCTCTCTATTGACTCTCCACCCACTCATCAGCCCAGCTACAACTAGTAAGACTAGCCAGTCTTAATGCTCTGTTATTGTGCTGTTGGTTTCAGTTAATCTGTGGCTAGCAGTCTCTCTGCCCAGGCGCCCTCTCTGCCCACAATAAGGCGTCTCCCTGCAGACTGCTGTAGTCTTTCACAGTGGGAGGGATCAGAAGGCTTTGGCTATGGCTGCCATCTTCAAGTGGAAACCAAGACTGTTCTCAGGGCAAGCCTGGTTGTAGCTGGATATGTTTGAGTTGCGTCGGGACAATCGTAGCATTCCAACCCTAACCTTAACCTAATTCTCCTAACGAGCCATGTTAATTCTACTAACCTGCTGTTTAAGTTCTTCTAACCTGCTACGAAAAGTCACTTCTGCTAGTCAAAACCGTCAGACCTGCCCTGAGAACAGTCTTGGTTTCCACTAATGCGATACAGCACTCAGTCAGACTAACTGGCCTGGCTCTTCACTGAGGAGGTGGTTTTTGGACGCCAAGGCTGATATTGTAAAGCGAGACAAATCTTTTATTGCAGGGTTGTGAAATTTAACAGCTTCAATGATGCTTGTGAATGGTAATTTCTGTCCACAAACAACCCAGAATAGTGTTTCTGTTTTACTAGAGTTGAAGACTTACAGTCAAGCCAAGTCTCACTGAACTCCTATTTGCCCTTTCTCATCTTCTCCTCTCCTCTCCTCCAAAATACTTTAATCTTTTAGGTCTTTCAAGATAGACCCAAAAGAGGTTTTGACTTGTTGGAGCAGATTTGGATATTAATCCAATATGTCTTGAGTTAGTAGAAAGCATAGGAACAAGGCCAGAACATAAACCAACAGTCTGTAAAACAATCACATAGCCACTGACCTGGTACTCGTATTGGTCCCCATCATGCCTCTCTGGGTTTACTCTCTCACTGTCTGTCTCCTGCCTCTGCTGACAATGAGCGGGATGATAATCATAGTTTCACACACATAAAGGTGGAGCCAGGAGTTCTATGGGCGATATGATGCAGTATACACAGTAGCATGTAGCCTTGGAGCATAGCAGGAATTGCTATTGTTCTCTATTAAAACATTTTGGGATTGATCAAAGAGAGCGAGAGAGAGCGAGAGCGAGAGAGAGAGCGAGAGAGAGCAAGAGAGAGAGAGAGAGAGACAATAAAGCTAATTGAATTGAACTGAGACAGAGATAGGCTGCCCTAAGAAAGAGATTGCTGGGACATGGTTGAATGCACCTTGGGACGAGCGGAACCAAGCCAGAACCCTCATATAATACAGCTACTGAAATCCGCTGTAAGACAGAGCGTGCATGCTGTCATGTGCGTATACGTTCGTGCTTGTGTACAGTCCCATAGGCAGAAATCTGCGGGCACCCAGGTATGTGTGTTGTGTGCCTATAATGGTGAACCACTTCACAAAGCCACGGTTTTTCTTCCGTGGTTTCCAACTCCAAAATATCCTCCAGGAGACTGAACCAAACTGCTCTTTAAGACAACACATTCATCTGATGTGTCTCTCTCCTCTCTTTGTATTTCTCTTCCATCTTTCCTCTCTGTCTCTCCCTCTGTCTCTCCCTCTGTCCCATCTCACCATAGATAAGTCTACAGTGAGCGGTCAGTTGGCTGGCTGGTTGGTATGAAGGCATTTCATCAGACTTGACGTTAATGAGTCGTTCTCAGTCTAAAGCAAACACATAGCTCTATTATTAATGGCCCAGAAATGGCTATACACCTATCACCATACTCTAACACACACACACACACACTTGTTTACACAGCAACTTGTCTTACAGCACGCCAAGACCCTGTCAGTGAGAGGAGCAGCCACACAGTCAGGACTTTCAACATCAAAACTCTATTACCCATATTCCTCTCTCCACGACCAATGATCGTATGGATGCATGTTAGAGTGAGAGTGTGAAGCAGAGAGAGAGAGAGAGAGAGAGACACAGAGAGAGACAGAGAGACAGAGAGAGAGAGACAGAGAGAGAGAGACAGAGAGAGACAGAGAGACCGAGAGAGAGAGAGAGAGAGAGAGCGAGAGAGAGAGAGCGAGAGAGAGAGAGAGAGAGAGAGAGAGAGAGAGAGAGAGAGAGAGAGAGAGAGAGAGACTAGAATGCTATTTGTCCCTAAACAGAGAGTACATAGTGGCAGAATACCTGACCACTGTGACTGACCCAACATTAAGGAAAGCTTTGACTATGTACAGACTCAGTGAGCATATCCTTGCTATTGAGAAAGGTCGCCGTAGGCAGACATGGCTCTCAAGAGAAGACAGGCTATGTGCAAACTGCCCACAAAATGAGGTGTAAACTGAGCTGCACTTCCTAATCTCTTGCCAAATGTATGACCATATTAGAGACACATATTTCCCTCAGATTACAAAGACCTACACAGAATTTGAAAACAAACCCAATTTTGATAAACTCCCATATCTACTGGGTGAAATACCACAGTGTGCCATCACAGCAGCAAGATTTGTGACCTGTTGCCACAAGGGCAAACAGTGAAGAACAAACACCATTGTAAATACAACCTGTATTTATGTTAATATATTTTCCCTTTTGTACTTTAACTATTTGCACATTGTTACAACACTGTATATAGACATAATATGACATTTGTAATGTCTTTGTTCTTTTGGAACTTGTGTGAGTGTTATATTTACTGTTCATTTTGTATTGTTTATATCACTTTTGTTTATTATCTATTTCACTTGATTTGGCAATTTTAACATATGTTAATCATGTCAATGAAGCCCTTTGAATTTATTGAGAGAAAGAGAGAGAGGGGGAGAGAGAAAGAGAGGAAGAAAGGGAGAGGGAGAGAGGGAAAGAGAGTGAGAGAGGAGACAGGGGATGACTTATAGCTGGAGATGAGAGAGGAGGCAGGGAATGACTTATAGGTGGAGAGGAGAGAGGAGGCAGGGGATGACTTATAGCAGGAGAGGAAAGAGGAGGCAGAGGATGACTTATAGCAGGAGAGGAGAGAGGAGGCAGGGGATGACTTATAGCTGGAGAGGAGAGAGGAGGCAGAGTATGACTTATAGCTGGAGAGGAGAGAGGAGGCAGAGTATGACTTATAGCTGGAGAGGAGAGAGGAGGCAGAGGATGACTTATAGCAGGAAAGGAGAGAGGAGGCAGAGGATGACTTATAGCTGGAGAGGAGAGAGGAGGCAGAGGATGACTTATAGCTGGAGAGGAGAGAGGAGGCAGAGGATGACTTATAGCTGGAGAGAGGAGGCAGAGGATGACTTATAGCTGGAGAGGAGAAAGGAGGCAGAGGATGACTTATAGCTGGAGAGGAGAGAGGAGGCAGAGGATGACTTATAGCTGGAGAGAGGAGGCAGAGTATAACTTATAGCTGGAGAGGAGAGAGGAGGCAGAGTATGACTTATAGCTGGAGAGGAGAGAGGAGGCAGAGGATGACTTATAGCAGGAGAGGAGAGAGGAGGCAGAGGATGACTTATAGCTGGAGAGGAGAGAGGAGGCAGAGGATGACTTATAGCTGGAGAGGAGAGAGGAGGCAGAGTATGACTTATAGCTGGAGAGGAGAGAGGAGGCAGAGGCTGACTTATAGCAGGAGAGGAGAGAGGAGGCAGAGCATGACTTATAGCTGGAGAGGAGAGAGGAGGCAGAGGATGACTTATAGCTGGAGAGAGGAGGCAGAGGATGACTTATAGCAGGAGAGGAGAGAGGAGAAAGAGGATGACTTATAGCTGGAGAGAGGAGGCAGAGGGTGACTTATAGCAGGAGAGAGGAGGCAGAGGATGACTTATGGCTGGAGAGGAGAGAGGAGGCAGAGGATGACTTATAGCTGGAGAGGAGAGAGGAGGCAGAGGATGACTTATGGCTGGAGAGGAGAGAGGAGGCAGAGGATGACTTATAGCTGGAGAGAGGAGGCAGAGGATGACTTATAGCAGGAAAGAGGAGGCAGAGGATGACTTATGGCTGGAGAGGAGAGAGGAGGCAGAGGATGACTTACAGCTGGAGAGAGGAGGCAGAGGATGACTTATAGCTGGAGAGGAGAGAGGAGGCAGAGGATGACTTATAGCTGGAGAGGAGAGAGGAGGCAGAGCATGACTTATAGCTGGAGAGAGGAGGCAGAGGATGACTTATAGCTGGAGAGGAGAGAGGAGGCAGAGGATGACTTATAGCTGGAGAGGAGAGAGGAGGCAGAGGATGACTTATAGCAGGAGAGGAGAGAGGAGGCAGAGGATGACTTATAGCTGGAGAGGAGAGAGGAGGCAGAGGATGACTTATAGCTGGAGAGGAGAGAGGAGGCAGAGGATGACTTATAGCTGGAGAGCGGAGGCAGAGGATGACTTATAGCTGGAGAGGAGAGAGGAGGCAGAGGATGACTTATAGCAGGAGAGGAGAGAGGAGGCATAGCATGACTTATAGCTGGAGAGGAGAGAGGAGGCAGAGCATGACTTATAGCTGGAGAGGAGAGAGGAGGCAGAGGATGACTTATAGCTGGAGAGAGGAGGCAGGGGATGACTTATAGCAGGAGAGGAGAGAGGAGGCAGAGGATGACTTATAGCAGGAGAGGAGAGAGGAGGGAGAGGATGACTTATAGCTGGAGAGGAGAGAGGAAGCAGAGGATGACTTATAGCAGGAGAGGAGAGAGGAGGCAGAGGATGACTTATAGCTGGAGAGGAGAGAGGAGGGAGAGGATGACTTATAGCTGGAGAGGAGAGAGGAGGCAGAGGATGACTTATAGCTGGAGAGGAGAGAGGAGGCAGAGGATGACTTATAGCTGGAGAGGAGAGAGGAGGCAGAGGATGACTTATAGCTGGAGAGGAGAGGCAGAGGATGACTTATAGCTGGAGAGGAGAGAGGAGGCAGAGGATGACTTATAGCTGGAGAGGAGAGAGGAGGCAGAGGATGACTTATAGCTGGAGAGGAGAGAGGAGGCAGAGGATGACTTATAGCTGGAGAGGAGAGAGGAGGCAGAGGATGACTTATAGCTGGAGAGAGGAGGCAGAGGATGACTTATAGCTGGAGAGTGGAGGCAGAGGATGACTTATAGCTGGAGAGGAGAGAGGAGGCAGAGGATGACTTATAGCAGGAGAGGAGAGAGGAGGCAGAGCATGACTTATAGCTGGAGAGGAGAGAGGAGGCAGAGCATGACTTATAGCTGGAGAGGAGAGAGGAGGCAGAGGATGACTTATAGCTGGAGAGAGGAGGCAGGGGATGACTTATAGCAGGAGAGGAGAGAGGAGGCAGAGGATGACTTATAGCAGGAGAGGAGAGAGGAGGGAGAGGATGAGTTATAGCTGGAGAGGAGAGAGGAAGCAGAGGATGACTTATAGCAGGAGAGGAGAGAGGAGGCAGAGGATGACTTATAGCTGGAGAGGAGAGAGGAGGGAGAGGATGACTTATAGCTGGAGAGGAGAGAGGAGGCAGAGGATGACTTATAGCTGGAGAGGAGAGAGGAGGCAGAGGATGACTTATAGCTGGAGAGGAGAGAGGAGGCAGAGGATGACTTATAGCTGGAGAGGAGAGGCAGAGGGTGACTTATAGCTGGAGAGGAGAGAGGAGGCAGAGGATGACTTATAGCTGGAGAGGAGAGAGGAGGCAGAGGATGACTTATAGCAGGAGAGGAGAGAGGAGGCAGAGGATGACTTATAGCTGGAGAGGAGAGAGGAGGCAGAGGATGACTTATAGCTGGAGAGGAGAGAGGAGGCAGAGGATGACTTATAGCTGGAGAGTGGAGGCAGAGGATGACTTATAGCTGGAGAGGAGAGAGGAGGCAGAGGATGACTTATAGCAGGAGAGGAGAGAGGAGGCAGAGGCTGACTTATAGCTGGAGAGGAGAGAGGAGGCAGAGCATGACTTATAGCTGGAGAGGAGAGAGGAGGCAGAGGATGACTTATAGCTGGAGAGAGGAGGCAGGGGATGACTTATAGCAGGAGAGGAGAGAGGAGGCAGAGGATGACTTATAGCTGGAGAGAGGAGGCAGAGGATGACTTATAGCTGGAGAGGAGAGAGGGGGCAGAGGATGACTTATAGCAGGAGAGAGGACACAGGGGATGACTTATAGCAGGAGAGAGGAGGGAGGAGAGAGGATCAGGCCTCATGTGCCTGTAACTTTAAGGTGGGGTGAGGTAGGAGGGTGGTCCTGGTCCATGATATACAAGTCACACTTCATTAAAGAGTTGTATCTCTAGGTGTGGGTCCCTATCTAGAGCATAGAACATCACTAACCTGGGGACAAACACACATAACACATCACTAACCGGGGGACAAATACACATAACACATCACTAACCTGGGGACAAACACACATAACACATCACTGACCTGGGGACAAATACACATAACACATCACTAACCTGGGGACAAACACGCATAACACATCACTAACCTGGGGACAAATACACATAACACATCACTAACCGGGGGACAAATACACATAACACATCACTAACCTGGGGACAAACACACATAACACATCACTAACCGGGGGACAAATACACATAACACATCACTAACCTGGGGACAAACACACATAACACATCACTGACCTGGGGACAAATACACATAACACATCACTAACCTGGGGACAAATACACATAACACATCACTAACCTGGGGACAAATACACATAACACATCACTAACCTGGGGACAAACACACATAACACATCACTAACCGGGGGACAAACACACATAACACATCACTAACCGGGGGACAAATACACATAACACATCACTAACCTGGGGACAAATACACATAACACATCACTAACCTGGGGACAAATACACATAACACATCACTAACCTGGGGACAAATACACATAACACATCACTAACCTGGGGACAAATACACATAACACATCACTAACCTGGGGACAAATACACATAACACATCACTAACCTGGGGACAAACACACATAACACATCACTAACCTGGGGACAAACACACATAACACATCACTAACCTGGGGACAAACACACATAGAACATCAAAGACACCATCACTCTGAAACAACATTAGACACACATGTCAATCTTTCTCCCTCTCACCGTCCCTCTATCCTGTCCTCACCCCCTCCCCTCTCTCCCTCCGTCCCCAGTCGGCCCAGGGGGTAGACATATAGTCCCCGACAACATCTGAAGACAGCGGCCAGCTCTGTATCCTGACCTGCCCTTTCACAGCCTCAGGCCCTACCTATCCAATTAACCCCCTTGTGCGCACGTAGACGCACACGCACACACATAAACATAACACACACACGCTCACGCACCACCTAATCAATTAGCCAGGAGATTTATATGATGGGGTAAAGTAGGGGGTGGTAGCTTCCCCAGGTCCAATCAGATTGAGTTCTATACCAGGGGAATGACACTAATTAGAAGTGTGTGTGTGTGTGTGTGTGTGTGTGTGTGTGTGTGTGTGTGTGTGTGTGTGTGTGTGTGTGTGTGTGTGTGTGTGTGTGTGTGTGTGTGTGTGTGTGTGTGTGTGTGTGTGTGTGTGTGTGTGTGTGTGTGTGTGTGTGTGGAATGACACTAATTAGCAGGTCTACTTCCTCTAGACCATTTCCTGTGATAGTAATTATTAGGTACGTGTGATAAAATCCAGGCCTCTCTCCCTCTGTCCCTCCGCCTCTCTCTCTCCCCCTCCATCTCTCTCTCTCTCTCTTTCTCCCCCTCCATCTCTCTCTCCCCCCCTCTCTCCCCCCCTGTCTCTCTCCTCTCTCAATTGAATTCAATTCAAGGGGCTTTATTGGCATGGAAAACATATGTTAACATGCCAAAGCAAGTGAAATAGATAATAAACATGAGTGAAATAAACAAAAAAAATAACAGTAAACATTACTCTCACAGAAGTTACAAAAGAATAAAGACATTTCAAATGTCATATTATGTGCAAATAGTTAAAGTACAAAAAGGAAAATAAATCAACATAAACATGGGTTGTATTTACAATGGTGTTTGTTCTTCACTGTTTAACCTTTTCTTGTGGCAACAGGTCACAAATCTTGCTGCTGTGATGGCACACTGTGGTATTTCACCCAGTAGATATGGGAGTTCATCAAAATTGGATTTGTTTTTAAATTCTTTGTGGATCTGTGTAATCTGAGGGAAATATGTGTCTCTAATATGGTCATACATTTGACAGGAGGTTAGGAAGTGCAGCTCAGTTTCCACCTCATTTTGTGGGCAGTGTGCACATAGCCTGTCTTCTCTTGAGAGCCAGGTCTGCCTTTCTCAATAGCAAGGCTATGCTCACAGTGTTTAGGGGAAAATAGCATTCTAATTTGCTCAGTTTTTTTGTTGATTCTTTCCAATGTGTCAAGTAATTATCGTTTTGTTTTCTCATGATTTGTTTGGGTCTAATTGTGCTGTTGTCCTGGGGCTCTGTGGGGTGTGTTTGTGTTTGTGAACAGAGCACTAGGACCAGCTTACTTAGGGGACTCTTCTCCAGGTTCATCTCTCTGTAGGTGATGGCTTTGTAATGGAAGGTTGGGAATCACTTCCTTTTAGGTGGTTGTAGAATTTAACGTCTCTTTTCTGGATTTTGATAATGAGCGAGTATCGACCTAATTCTGCTCTGGATGCATTATTTGGTGTTCTACGTTGTACACGGAGGATATTTTTGCAGAATTCTGCATGCATCGTCTCAATTTGGTGTTTGTCCCATTTTGCGAATTCTTGGTTGGTGAGCGGACCCCAGACCTCACAAACATAAAGGCCAATGAGTTCTATAACTGATTCAAGTAATTTTTGCCAGATCCTAATTGGTATGTCACATTTTATGTTCCTTTTGATGGCATAGAAGGCCCTTCTTGCCTTTTTTCTCAGATTGTTCATAGCTTTGTGGAAGTTACCTGTGGCGCTGACGTTTAGGCCAAGGTATGTAAAGTTTTTTGTGTGCTCTAGGGCAACGGTGTCTAGATGGAATTTGTATTTGTGGTCCTGGCGACTGGACATTTTTTGGAACACCATTATGTTTGTCTTACTGAGATTGTCTCTCTCTCTCAAACAAGGGGCCAAACCATAGAACCTTTTCCCTGTTCAGTTCTTTAGTGTTGATCATGAGTCTTCATTGTGCCAGGAGGAGGGGCTAGACTAAGGAGGGATGACTAAACGGGGACATGGAATAGGATAGAGTGAATGGGATAGTGAGAAAGGGATAGTGAATGGGATAATGAATGGGATAGTGAGAAAGGCATAGTGAATGGGATAGTGTGAATGGGATAGTGTGAATGGGGTAGTGTGAATGGGAAAGTGTGAATGGGATAGTGAATGGGATAGTGAATGGGATACTGTGAATGGGATACTGTGAATGGGATACTGTGAATGGGATAGTGTGAATGGGATAGTGAATGGGATAGTGTGAATGGGATAGTGCGAATGGGATAGTGAATGGGATTGTGTGAATGGGATAGTGCGAATGGGATAGTGAATGGGATAGTGTGAAAGGGATAGTGTGAATGGGATAGTGAATGAGATAGTGTGAATGGGATAGTGTGAATGGGATAGTGAATGGGATAGTGTGAATGGGATAGTGTGAATGGGATAGTGAATGGGAAAGTGTGAATGGGATAGTGAATGGGATAATGTGAATGGGATACTGTGAATGGGATGGTGAATGGGATAGTGTGAAAGGGATAGTGAATGGGATAGTGAATGAGATAGTGTGAATGAGATAGTGTGAATGGGATAGTGTGAATGGGATAGTGTGAATGGGATAGTGTGAATGGGATAGTGTGAATGGGATAGTGAACGGGATTGTGTGAATGGGAAGTGAATGGGATAATGTGAAAGGGATAGTGAATGGGATAGTGCGCGGGATAGTGTAAAAGGGATAGTGTATGGGATAGAATGAAAGGGATAGTTAATGGGATAGTGAATGGGATAGTGAATGGGATAGTGAATGGGATAGTGAATGGGATAGTGAATGGGATAGTGTGAATGGGATAGTGAATGGAGTAGTGTGAATGGGATACTGCGAATGGGATAGTATGAATGGGATAGTGTGAATGGGATAGTGCAAATGGGATAGTGCGAATGGGATAGTGAACGGGATTGTGTGAATAGGATAGTGCGAATGGGATAGAGTGAATGGGATAGTGAACGGGATGGTGAATGGGATAGTATGAATGGGATAGTGGATGGGATAGTGAATGGGATAGTGAATGGGATAGTGAATGGGATAGTGTGAATGGGATACTGTGAATGGGATAGTGAATGGGAGTGAATGAGATAGTGTGAATGGGATAGTGAATGGGATAATGTGAAAGGGATAGTGAATGGGATAGTGTGAAAGGGATAGTGAATGGGATAGTGTGAAAGGGATAGTGAATGGGATAGTGCACAGGATAGTGTGAAAGGGATAGTGAATGGGATAATGAAAATGGGATAGTGCGAATGGGATAGTGAACGGGATTGTGTGAATAGGATAGTGCGAATGGGATAGAGTGAATGGGATAGTGAACGGGATAGTGAATGGGATAGTATGAATGGGATAGTTAATGGGATAGTGTGAATGGGATAGTGAATGGGATAATGTGAATGGGATACTGTGAATGGGATAGTGAATGGGATAGTGTGAAAGGGATAGTGAATGGGATAGTGAATGAGATAGTGTGAATGAGATAGTGTGAATGGGATAGTGTGAATGGGATAGTGTGAATGGGATAGTGTGAATGGGATAGTGAACGGGATTGTGTGAATGGGAAGTGAATGGGATAATGTGAAAGGGATAGTGAATGGGATAGTGCGCGGGATAGTGTAAAAGGGATAGTGTATGGGATAGAATGAAAGGGATAGTTAATGGGATAGTGAATGGGATAGTGAATGGGATAGTGAATGGGATAGTGAATGGGATAGTGAATGGGATAGTGTGAATGGGATAGTGAATGGAGTAGTGTGAATGGGATACTGCGAATGGGATAGTATGAATGGGATAGTGTGAATGGGATAGTGCAAATGGGATAGTGCGAATGGGATAGTGAACGGGATTGTGTGAATAGGATAGTGCGAATGGGATAGAGTGAATGGGATAGTGAACGGGATAGTGAATGGGATAGTATGAATGGGATAGTGAATGGGATAGTGAATGGGATAGTGAATGGGATAGTGAATGGGATAGTGTGAATGGGATACTGTGAATGGGATAGTGTGAAAGGGATAGTGAATGGGAGTGAATGAGATAGTGTGAATGGGATAGTGAATGGGATAATGTGAAAGGGATAGTGAATGGGATAGTGTGAAAGGGATAGTGAATGGGATAGTGTGAAAGGGATAGTGAATGGGATAGTGCACAGGATAGTGTGAAAGGGATAGTGAATGGGATAGTGAAAATGGGATAGTGCGAATGGGATAGTGAACGGGATTGTGTGAATAGGATAGTGCGAATGGGATAGAGTGAATGGGATAGTGAACGGGATAGTGAATGGGATAGTATGAATGGGATAGTTAATGGGATAGTGTGAATGGGATACTGTGAATGGGATAGTGAATGGGATAGTGTGAAAGGGATAGTGAATGGGAGTGAATGGGATAGTGTGAATGGGATAGTGTGAATGGGATAGTGAATGGGATAATGCGAAAGGGATAGTGAATGGGATAGTGTGAAAGGGATAGTGAATGGGATAGTGTGAAAGGGATAGTGAATGGGATAGTGCACGGGATAGTGTGAAAGGGATAGTGAATGGGATAGAGTGAAAGGGATAGGGAATGGGACAGTGAATGGGATAGTGAAAGGGATAGTTAATGGGATAGTGAATGGGATAGTGTGAAAGGGATAGTGAATGGGATAGTGAATGGGATAGTGAATGGGATAGTGTGAAAGGGATAGTGAATGGGATAGTGTGAAAGGGATAGTGAATGGGATAGTGCACGGGATAGTGTGAAAGGGATAGTGAATGGGATAGTGAATGGGATAGAGTGAAAGGGATAGGGAATGGGACAGTGAATGGGATAGTGAAAGGGATAGTTAATGGGATAGTGAATGGGATAGTGTGAAAGGGATAGTGAATGGGATAGTGAATGGGATAGTGAATGGGATAGTGAATGGGATAGTGAATGGGATAGTGTGAATGAGATAGTGAATGGGATAGTGTGAAAGGGATAGTGAATGGGATAGTGTGAAAGGGATAGTGAGAAAGGGATAGTGAATGGGTTAGTGAATGGGATAGAGTGAAAGGGATAGTGAATGGGATATTGAATGGGATAGTGAATGGGATAATGAAAGGGATAGTTAATGGGATAGTGAATGGGATAGTGAATGGGATTGTGAATGGGATAGTGAATGGGATACTGAACGGGATTGTGTGAATGGGATAGTGTGAATGGGATAGAGTGAATGGGATAGTGAATGGGATAGTGTGAATGGGATAGTGAGAGGGATAGTGAATGTGATAGTGAACGGGATTGTGTGAATGGGATAATGTGAAAGGGATAGTGAATGGGATAGTGAATGGGATAGTGAATGGGATAGTGAATGAGATAGTGAATGGGATAATGTGAAGGGGATAATGTGAATGGGATAGTGAATGGGATAGTGTGAAAGGGATATTGAATGGGATAGTGAAAGGGATAGTTAATGGGATAGTGAATGGGGTAGTGAATGGGATAGTGAATGGGATAGTGAACGGGATTGTGTGAATGGGATAGTGCGAATGGGATAGAGTGAATGGGATAGTGAATGGGATAGTGTGAATGGGATAGTGAATGGGATAATGTGAAAGGGCTAGTGAATGGGATAATGTGAAAGGGATAGTGAATGGGATAGTGAATGGGATAGTGAATGGGATAGTGAGAAAGGGATAGTGAATGGGGTAGTGTGAAAGGGATAGTGAATGGGATAGTGAATGGGATAGTGTGAATGGGTTAGTGTGAATGGGATAGTGAATGTGATAGTGAACGGGATTGTGTGAATGGGATAAGGTGAAAGGGATAGTGAATGGGAGAGTGTGAAAGGGATAGTGAATGGGATAGTGTGAAAGGGATAGTGAATGGGATAATGTGAAAGGAATAGTGAATGGGATAATGTGAAAGGGATAGTGAATGGGATAGTGTGAAAGGGATAGTGAATGGGATAGTGTGAATGGGATAGTAAATGGGATAGTGTGAAAGGGATAGTGAACGGGATTGTGTGAATGGGATAACGTGAAAGGGATAGTGAATGGGATAGTGTGAAAGGGATAGTGAATGGGATAGTGTGAAAGGGATAGTGAATGGGATAGTGTGAATGGGATAGTGAAAGGGATAGTGAATGTGATAGTGAACGGGATTGTGTGAATGGGATAATGTGAAAGGGATAGTGAATGGGATAATGTGAAAGGAATAGTGTGAGAGGGATAGTGAATGGGATAGTGATTGTGATAGTGTGAAAGGGATAGTGAATGGGATAGTGCACGGGATAGTGTGAAAGGGATAGTGAGAAAGGGATAGTGTGAAAGGGATAGTGTGAAAGGGATAGTGAATGGGATAGTGAATGGAATAGTGTGAAAGGGATAGTGAATGGGATAGTTTGAAAGGGATAGTGAATGGGATAGTGAATGGGATAGTGTGAATTGGATAGTGTGAATGGGATAGTGTGAACGGGATAGTGAATGGGCTAGTGAATGGGATAGAAGCGGAGAGGACAGAGGGGTTTAGGGTCAATATGGAAAATAAAACCAAGACAAGAAGAGAGACTGACAGAAATCTGAAGTTGAAGAATTGTTCAGACAGTTAACCTCTACTTCCTCACAAACCCGGGTCCGGGAGCGCCCCCATCAGTAAAAAAAGCTGACTAGCATAGCCTAGCATAGCGTCACAAGTAAATAGTAGCATCTAAATATCATTAAATCACAAGTCCAAGACAACAGATGAAAGATACACATCTTGTGAATCCAGCCATCATTTCTGATTTTTAAAATGTTTTACAGGGAAGACACAATATGTAAATCTATTAGCTAACCACGTTAGCAAAAGACACCACTTTTTTTACTCCACCATTTTCTTACTGCATCAGTAGCTATCACAAATTCGACCAAATAAAGATATAAATAGCCACTAACCAAGAAACTTTAATCAGATGATAACATATGCTTTACAATAAATGTGTTTTGTTAGAAAAATGTGCATATTTCAGGTATAAATCATAGTTTACCATTGCAGCCACCATCACAACTCTCACCAAAGCAACTAGAATAACTACAGAGACCATCGTGTAATACCTAATTACTCATCATAAAACATTTCTTAAAAATACACAGCGTACAGCAAATGAAAGACACAGATCTTGTGAATCCAGCCAATATTTCAGATTTTCTAAGTGTTTTACAGCGAAAACACAATATAGCGTTATATTAGCTTACCACAATAGCAAACATCACAACAGCATTGATTCAAGCCAAAAATAGCGATAACGTATAAACCACCAAAATATATTCATTTTTTCACTAACCTTCTCAGAATTCTTCAGATGCCAGTCCTCTAACATCATATTACACAATGCATATAGAGTTTGTTCGAAAATGTGCATATTTAGCGGCACAAATCGTGGTTATACAATGAGAAAAGTAGCAAAGCTGCCCAGAAAATGTCGGGAGAAATCTTTGGAGACGCACCTATTCTAATCAGTAACTAATCCAAAACTTGACTAAAAAATACAGGTTGGACAGCAAATGAAAGACAAATTAGTTCTTAATGCAATCGCTTTGTTACATTTTTAAAATGAACGTTACTTCAACATACAGCGTGCGCTAAAGCGAGACCGCACCGAATTTCATGGCGGAATTATTATTTGACATTTGTCAGCATAAATACGAATTAACAACATAAAGATTGCTTACTATTTGCCGAGCTTCCATCAGAATCTTGGGCAAGGTGTCCTTTCTCCAGAACAATCGTCTTTTGGTTGAAAGATGTCCTCTTCTCCTGTAGAAATAGCAGCTAACGATAGCCACCCACTGGAGAGGTGTCCAACTCGTGAAAGCGCGTCACAAAGAAATCCCAGAAAATTGCAATAAACTGATATAAACTGCTATAAGTCGGTTTAAATTAACTACCTTATGATGTCTTTAACACCTATAACGAATAAAAACATGACCGGAGATATAGAACTGCTAAAACGAAAGCTTTTGCAGGACTCCATTGTGATGTCCCCCTTGCGCCAGATGCCCGTTGAAAAGAACGGTACTTCCGCTCCATGAGCCTTTATAGTGGCCCAGATGGTGCAATCCAATCCATTCAAATTCTCACCGCTTACTGACATCTAGAGGAAGGCGTGTGCAGTGCATGTAGCCCCATAGCTTACATGGGGACTTATAAACTGACCTCAGAACAGGGACCTCGATTTCAGAAATCTCACTTCCTGACAGGAAATGTGCTGCAGAAGGAGTTCTGTTTCACTCAGAGAAATAATTCAAACGGTTTTAGAAACTAGAGAGTGTTTTCTATCCAATAGTAATAATAATATGCATATTGTACGAGCAATAATTGAGTAAGAGGCAGTTTAATTTGGGAACGAATTTTTACAAAGTCGAAATGGCGCCCCCCTATTGACAAAAGGTTTTAAAGTAAAGTGTCATTTTCTGTATTCTCTCCAATCACAGTAGACCCTCTTCTCTCCAATCACAGTAGACCCTGTTCTCTCCAATCACAGTCGACCCTGTTCTCTCCAATCACAGTAGACCCTCTTCTCTCCAATCACAGTAGACCCTGTTCTCTCCAATCACAGTAGACCCTCCAATCACAGTAGACCCTCCAATCACAGTAGACCCTCCAATCACAGTAGACCCTCCAATCACAGTAGACCCTCCAATCACAGTAGACCCTCCAATCACAGTAGACCCTCCAATCACAGTAGACCAACCAATCACAGTAGACCCTCCAATCACAGTAGACCCTCCAATCACAGTAGACCCTCCAATCACAGTAGACCCTCCAATCACAGTAGACCCTCCAATCACAGTAGACCCTCTTCTCTCCAATCACAGTAGATCCTCTTCTCTCCAATCACAGTAGACCCTCCAATCACAGTAGACCCTCCAATCACAGTAGACCCTCTTCTCTCCAATCACAGTAGATCCTCTTCTCTCCAATCACAGTAGACCCTCTTCTCTCCAATCACAGTAGACCCTGTTCTCTCCAATCACAGTAGACCCTCTTCTCTCCAATCACAGTAGACCCTTTTCTCTCCAATCACAGTAGACCCTGTTCTCTCCAATCACAGTAGACCCTGTTCTCTCCAATCACAGTAGACCCTGTTCTCTCTGTGTGTCTCAGTCTGTTGAGAATCACAGTAGACCCTGTTCTCTCTGCGTGTCTCAGTCTGTTGAGAATCACAGTAGACCCTGTTCTCTCTGCGTGTCTCAGTCTGTTGAGAATCACAGTAGACCCTGTTCTCTCTGTGTGTCTCAGTCTGTTGTGAATCACAGTAGACCCTCTTCTCTCCAATCACAGTCGATCCTGTTCTCTCCAATCACAGTAGACCCTGTTCTCTCTGCGTGTCTCATTCTGTTGAGAATCACAGTAGACCCTGTTCTCTCTGTGTGTCTCAGTCTGTTGAGAATCACAGTAGACCCTGTTCTCTCCAATCACAGTAGACCCTGTTCTCTCTGCGTGTCTCAGTCTGTTGAGAATCACAGTAGACCCTGTTCTCTCTGCGTGTCTCAGTCTGTTGAGAATCACAGTAGACCCTGTTCTCTCTGTGTGTCTCAGTCTGTTGAGAATCACAGTAGACCCTGTTCTCTCTGCGTGTCTCAGTCTGTTGAGAATCACAGTAGACCCTGTTCTCTCTGTGTGTCTCAGTCTGTTGTGAATCACAGTAGACCCTCTTCTCTCCAATCACAGTCGATCCTGTTCTCTCCAATCACAGTAGACCCTCCAATCACAGTAGACCCTCCAATCACAGTAGACCCTCTTCTCTCCAATCACAGCAGACCCTCTTCTCTCCAATCACAGTAGACCCTGTTCTCTCCAATCACAGTAGACCCTCCAATCACAGTAGACCCTCCAATCACAGTAGACCCTGTTCTCTCCAATCACAGTCGATCCTGTTCTCTCCAATCACAGTAGACCCTCCAATCACAGTAGACCCTCCAATCACAGTAGACCCTGTTCTCTCCAATCACAGTAGACCCTGTTCTCTCCAATCACAGTAGACCCTCCAATCACAGTAGACCCTCCAATCACAGTAGACCCTCCAATCACAGTAGACCCTCCAATCACAGTAGACCCTCCAATCACAGTAGACCCTCTTCTCTCCAATCACAGTAGACCCTCTTCTCTCCAATCACAGTAGACCCTGTTCTCTCTGTGTGTCTCAGTCTGTTGAGAATCACAGTAGACCCTCTCCACATCTGCAGCAACCTTCTCCACATCTGCAGCAACCCTCTCCACATCTGCAGCAACCCTCTCCACATCTCCAGCAACCCTCTCCACATCTGCAGCAACCCTCTCCACATCTCCAGCAACCCTCTCCACATCTGCAGCAACCCTCTCCACATCTCCAGCAACCCTCTCCACATCTCCAGCAACCCTCTCCACATCTCCAGCAACCCTCTCCACATCTCCAGCAACCCTCTCCACATCTCCAGCAACCCTCTCCACATCTCCAGCAACCCTCTCCACATCTCCAGCAACCCTCTCCACATCTGCAGCAACCCTCTCCACATCTCCAGCAACCCTCTCCACATCTCCAGCAACCCTCTCCACATCTCCAGCAACCCTCTCCACATCTCCAGCAACCCTCTCCACATCTCCAGCAACCCTCTCCACATCTCCAGCAACCCTCTCCACATTTCCAGCAACCCTCTCCACATCTCCAGCAACCCTTTCCACATCTGCAGCAACCCTCTCCACATCTCCAGCAACCCTCTCCACATCTGCAGCAACCCTCTCCACATCTGCAGCAACCCTCTCCACATCTCCAGCAACCCTCTCCACATCTGCAGCAACCCTCTCCACATCTCCAGCAACCCTCTCCACATCTCCAGCAACCCTCTCCACATCTCCAGCAACCCTCTCCACATCTCCAGCAACCCTCTCCACATCTCCAGCAACCCTCTCCACATCTCCAGCAACCCTCTCCACATCTCCAGCAACCCTCTCCACATCTCCAGCAACCCTCTCCACATCTCCAGCAACCCTCTCCACATCTCCAGCAACCCTCTCCACATCTCCAGCAACCCTCTCCACATCTGCAGCAACCCTCTCCACATCTGCAGCAACCCTCTCCACATCTCCAGCAACCCTCTCCACATCTGCAGCAACCCTCTCCACATCTCCAGCAACCCTCTCCACATCTGCAGCAACCCTCTCCACATCTCCAGCAACCCTCTCCACATCTCCAGCAACCCTCTCCACATCTCCAGCAACCCTCTCCACATCTCCAGCAACCCTCTCCACATCTGCAGCAACCCTCTCCACATCTGCAGCAACCCTCTCCACATCTCCAGCAACCCTCTCCACATCTGCAGCAACCCTCTCCACATCTCCAGCAACCCTCTCCACATCTGCAGCAACCCTCTCCACATCTCCAGCAACCCTCTCCACATCTCCAGCAACCCTCTCCACATCTCCAGCAACCCTCTCCACATCTCCAGCAACCCTCTCCACATCTCCAGCAACCCTCTCCACATCTCCAGCAACCCTCTCCACATCTCCAGCAACCCTCTCCACATCTCCAGCAACCCTCTCCACATCTCCAGCAACCCTCTCCACATCTCCAGCAACCCTCTCCACATCTCCAGCAACCCTCTCCACATCTCCAGCAACCCTCTCCACATCTCCAGCAACCCTCTCCACATCTCCAGCAACCCTCTCCACATCTCCAGCAACCCTCTCCACATCTCCAGCAACCCTTTCCACATCTCTAGCAACCTCTCCAGTGTGACAATACCTCAGTGTTGTGATAGCAGGGTCCTTTGAATAAGGTAGTTCTCTCCACAAATATACCAACACAAATATACGCGTGGACACACACACACACCAGAATCCCCCATTGAGGCACCCATTGATTGGCCTGGTGGAATATGCAGACATGAGGCCTGCTTTCCCACAAGGAGTGGCTTGGTCACACACACACACACACAGAAGTGCGTGCATTAAAAACACAACACACACCTTCATGTCATACACACACCCATGGGGGGTTAGGATAGAGGATGTTGATGTGTGGTCACCCCCCCCCCCCAATTGGATCAGGACAGAGAATCCTATTCAGATCACGCTGTGATCTCTGTGTGTGTGTGTGTGTTCTCTGTGTCTCTCTCTGTGTGTGTGTGTCTGTGTGTGTGTCTGTGTCTGTGTCTGTGTCTGTGTGTGTGTGTGTGTGTGTGTCTGTGTGTCTGTGTGTCTGTGTGTCTGTGTGTGTGTGTGTGGGTGTGTGTGTGTCTGTGTCTGTGTCTGTGTGTGTGTGTATGTGTGTGTGTGTGTGTGTGTGTGTGTCTGTGTCTGTGTCTGTGTGTGTGTGTGTGTGTGTGTGTCTGTGTGTCTGTGTGTCTGTGTGTCTGTGTGTGTGTGTGTGTGTGTGTGTGTGTGTGTGTGTGTGTGTGTGTGTGTGTGTGTGTGTGTGTGTGTGTGTGTGTGTGTGTGTGTCTGTGTGTGTGTGTGTGTGTGTGTCTGTGTCTGTGTCTGTGTCTGTGTCTGTGTCTGTGTGTGTGTGTGTGTGTCTGTGTGTCTGTGTGTCTGTGTGTCTGTGTGTGTGTGTGTGTGTGTGTGTCTGTGTGTCTGTGTGTGTGTGTGTGTGTGTGTGTCTGTGTGTGTGTGTGTGTGTGTGTGTGTGTGTGTGTGTGTGTGTGTGTGTGTGTGTGTGTGTGTGTGTGTGTGTGTGTAAGCCTGAGACGCCCAGCAGTAATACAGACAGACAAGTAATTTACATGGAAGTGGAGTCAGATGGTTCTACTACGGAGGACTTGACTCTAACTAGTACCCCCTTCCTACTCTGACACTCTCCCTCCTCACCCTCCCTTCCTCCTTTGATCCTATCCTCTAGGTCATTCCTCTCCCTATTATTTTCTCCTATCCTCTAGGTCATTTCTCTCCCTATTCTTTTCTCTTATCCTCTAGGTCATTTCTCTCCCTATTCTTTTCTCCTATCCTCTAGCTCATTTCCCTATTCTTTTCTCCTATCCTCTAGCTCATTTCTCTCCCTATTCTTTTGTCCTATCCTCTAGGTAATTTCTCTCCCTATTCTTTTCTCCTATCCTCTAGGTCATGTCTCTCCCTATTCTTTTCTCCTATCCGCTAGGTAATTTCTCTCCCTATTCTTTTCTCCTATCCTCTAGGTAATTTCTCTCCCTATTCTTTTCTCCTATCCTCCAGGTCATTTCTCTCCCTATTCTTTTCTCCTATCCTCTAGGTCATTTCTCTCCCTATTCTTTTCTCCTATCCTCTAGGTCATTCCTCTCCCTATTCTTTTCTCCTATCCTCTAGCTCATTTCTCTCCCTATTCTTTTCTCCTATCCTCTAGGTCATTCCTCTCCCTATTCTTTTCTCCTATCCTCTAGGTCATTTCTCTCCCTATTCTTTTCTCCTATCCTCTAGGTCATTCCTCTCCCTATTCTTTTCTCCTATCCTCTAGGTAATTTCTCTCCCTATTCTTTTCTCCTATCCTCTAGGTCATTTCTCTCCCTATTCTTTTCTCAGGCACACTGTCCTTTTGATCTCTTTGCTGTCTCCCCCCCTCCTCCTCTCACTCTACCACCATTCGTTTACCACAGCACTACTTCACTCAGTTCTTCTTCTCTTTCTGCTCACCTCCTGCTATTCTGTCTCTGCTCTATTGTACCTTTCTCCCTCTAGTTCCACCACTCTTTATTTTTCTCTCTCAGTTGCCTTTTTCTCCACTGAGAAAGGTGAGGTGGTGTTTTAGGTTACAGGACTTAGCAAAGGATTTGTAGAACAATTTTAGGGAAGTCCCTCACTCCGCAACCAGTAAATGTATTGTACCCCCTGCACTGCAAGTCAACGACCTACAAGTCAATTTAACCCTGAAAAATGCATGCCGTGTCTTTTTTTATACACTACTGCCTGGCATGTACTGTATCTGTGAGGGGAGTCTACCAGCTAGTAGGTTTTTGCATTACCCTGACCTTGACCACATGAAAAATACCTACTGCCTACATAGCGGGTTGTCTGTCCTGTACTGTAAGTGTTCTGTTCTGTACTGTACTGTAAGTGTTCTGTACTGTCCTGTAAGTGTTCTGTACTGTCCTGTAAGTGTTCTGTCCTGTAAGTGTTCTGTCCTGTAAGTGTTCTGTCCTGTAAGTGTTCTGTCCTTTAAGTGTTCTGTCCTGTAAGTGTTATGTTCTGTCCTGTAAGTGTTCTGTCCTGTAAGTGTTATGTTCTGTCCTGTAAGTGTTCTGTCCTGTAAGTGTTCTGTCCTGTAAGTGTTCTGTACTGTAAGTGTTCTGTCCTGTAAGTGTTCTGTTCTGTAAGTGTTCTGTCCTGTAAGTGTGCTGTACTGTCCTGTAAGTGTTCTGTCCTGTAAGTGTTCTGTCCTGTAAGTGTTCTGTCCTGTAAGTGTTCTGTTCTGTCCTGTAAGTGTTCTGTCCTGTAAGTGTTCTGTCCTGTAAGTGTTCTGTCCTGTAAGTGTTATGTCCTGTAAGTGTTCTGTCCTGTCCTGTAAGTGTTCTGTTCTGTCCTGTAAGTGTTCTGTTCTGTCCTGTAAGTGTTCTGTTCTGTCCTGTAAGTGTTCTGTCCTGTAAGTGTTCTGTCCTGTAAGTGTTCTGTCCTGTAAGTGTTCTGTACTGTCCTGTAAGTGTTCTGTACTGTCCTGTAAGTGTTCTGTACTGTAAGTGTTCTGTACTGTAAGTGTTCTGTACTGTCCTGTAAGTGTTCTGTACTGTAAGTGTTCTGTCCTGTAAGTGTTCTGTTCTGTCCTGTAAGTGTTCTGTTCTGTAAGTGTTCTGTTCTGTAAGTGTTCTGTTCTGTAAGGGTTCTGTTCTGTAAGGGTTCTGTTCTGTCCTGTAAGTGTTCTGTTCTGTAAGTGTTCTGTTCTGTCCTGTAAGTGTTCTGTCCTGTAAGTGTTCTGTCCTGTAAGTGTTCTGTCCTGTAAGTGTTCTGTCCTGTAAGTGTTCTGTCCTGTAAGTGTTCTGTACTGTCCTGTAAGTGTTATGTTCTGTCCTGTAAGTGTTCTGTCCTGTAAGTGTTCTGTACTGTCCTGTAAGTGTTCTGTACTGTAAGTGTTCTGTACTGTAAGTGTTCTGTACTGTCCTGTAAGTGTTCTGTACTGTAAGTGTTCTGTTCTGTACTGTAAGTGTTATGTTCTGTCCTGTAAGTGTTCTGTACTGTAAGTGTTCTGTACTGTAAGTGTTCTGTTCTGTAAGTGTTCTGTACTGTAAGTGTTCTGTTCTGTAAGTGTTATGTTCTGTACTGTAAGCGGGTTGTGTGTACTGTAAGTGTTCTGTCCTGTAAGTGTTCTGTACTGTAAGTGTTCTGTTCTGTACTGTAAGTGTTCTGTACTGTAAGTGTTCTGTTCTGTCCTGTAAGTGTTCTGTTCTGTACAGTAAGCGGGTTGTGTGTACTGTACTGTAAGTGTTCTGTCCTGTAAGTGTTCTGTACTGTAAGTGGGTTGTGTGTACTGTACTGTAAGTGTTCTGTACTGTAAGTGTTCTGTCCTGTAAGTGTTCTGTACTGTAAGTGTTCTGTACTGCAAGTGTTCTGTACTGTCCTGTAAGTGTTCTGTACTGTCCTGTAAGTGTTCTGCTCTGTCCTGTAAATGTGCTGTTCTGTCCTGTAAGTGTTCTGTTCTGTACTGTAAGTGTTCTGTACTGTAAGTGGGTTGTGTGTACTGTACTGTAAGTGGGTTGTGTGTACTGTACTGTAAGTGTTCTGTACTGTAAGTGGGTTGTGTGTACTGTACTGTAAGTGTTATGTACTGTACTGTAAGCGGGTTGTGTGTACTGTACTGTAAGTGGTCTGTACTGTAAGTGTTCTGTACTGTAAGCGGGTTGTGTGTACTGTACTGTAACTGTTCTGTACTGTAAGCGGGTTGTGTGTACTGTACTGTAAGTGTTCTGTACTGTAAGCGGGTTGTGTGTACTGTAAGTGTTATGTACTGTACTGTAAGCGGGTTGTGTGTACTGTACTGTAAGTGTTCTGTACTGTAAGCGGGTTGTGTGTACTGTAAGTGTTATGTACTGTACTGTAAGCGGGTTGTGTGTACTGTACTGTAAGTGTTCTGTACTGTAAGCGGGTTGTGTGTACTGTAAGTGTTATGTACTGTACTGTAAGCGGGTTGTGTGTACTGTACTGTAAGTGGTGCGAGGGTCAGCTCTTTGTTCACCAACACTCTCCTGCAATTACTAATAACCCATCTGCAACTGCCCGACTATACAGTGAGCTCCAACAGTATTGGGACATTGACCATGTTGTTGATGTTTTGGCTCTGGACTCCAGCACCTTGGTTTGAAATGATACAATGACTATGAGGTTATTAAAGTGCAGACTGTCAGCTTTCATTTGATGGTATTTTCATCCATATTGGGTGAACCGTTTAGAAATTACACCACTTTGTGTACATAGTCCCCCATTTTAGGGGACCAAAAGTATTGGGACAAATTCACTTATGTGTATTAGAGTAGTAAAAAGTTAAGTATTTGGTCCCATATTCATAGCACACAATGACTACATTAAGCTTGTGACTCTACAAACTTGTTGGATGCATTTGCTGTTTGTTTGGGTCATGGTTCAGATTATTTTGTGCTCAATAAAAATGCATGGTAAATCATGTATTGTGTCACTTTGGAGTCACTTTTACTGTAAATAAGAATAGAATATGTTTATAAACACTTCTACAATAATGTGGACGCTACCATGATTACGGATGATCCTGAATGAATCGTGAATAATGATGAGTGAGAAAGTAACAGAGGTATAAATCTCATAACCCCCCCCCCCCCCAAACAAATACAAACCTCCCCTGTTATTGTAATGGTGAGAGGTTAGCATGTCTTGGGGGTATGATATAAAAGGCTAACCTCCCGTTATTGTAATGGTTAGAGGTTAGCATGTCTTGGGGGTATGATATAAAAGGCTAACATCCCCTGTTATTGTAATGGTGAGAGGTTAGCATGTCTTGGGGGTATGATATAAAAGGCTAATCTCCCCTGTTATTGTAATGGTGAGAGGTTAGCATGTCTTGGGGGTATGATATAAAAGGCTAACCTCCCCTGTTATTGTAATGGTGAGAGGTTAGCATGTCTTGGGGGTATGCTATAAAAGGCTAACCTCCCCTGTAATTGTAATGGTGAGAGGTTAGCATGTCTTGGGGGTATGATATAAAAGGCTAACCTCCCCTGTAATTGTAATGGTGAGAGGTTGGTATATCAAGCTACATGTGCATCTGTAACTTTCTCACTTTCCAAAATGTTGGTAGTCTATTTGTTAGTCAACTTGTCTATAATTAGATGATGCAGCTTCTCTTCTGTCATTATGTGTTTCCCTGGAAGACTAAATAAACCCTTACTAACAGAATAGTGTCATTATGTGTTTCCCTGGAAGACTAAATAAACCCTAACAGAAAACTAACAGAATAGTGTCATATATAGATAGAATGAATGCTTCAATGTAGTTGACATCAGTAAAGTTTCATCTTTTTTTATTATTATTAACCCACCCCTCTTAGGAGGAAACATATCTTGTTTGTTTTTTACATATTTTCTGCTATATATATATATATATATACAATCATGGTACTTTTATATAAAGCGGTCACATAACAAAAATACATTACCAAACATAAAGTTTTTAATCCCGCCCCTCAGCCACTCTCAGACCATCCCACCTATCACCATAGACCACCCTCATTTGGTTTCCATGTGCCATATATTTTTTAATTGTGCTGTGATGTTTTACATACATTTTGAACCTTTCTAATCATAAATTATCCACAGACTGTGAGCTAAAGATGAAAACCTTTCCTACAAGTATTATTATATTATTTTTTGACTAACTATGGCTTTCAAACTCGCACCAACACTGCTATTTGTAAGGTAATTTTAAATTAATGTTGTAAATTTTTAACCATTCCTGAACCTGTGACCAGAAACAAGCTACATAGGGACAATACCATAATTAATTATCTAGTGATTCTGTCTCTTCGCAGCAAAACCTACAGAGCTGAGATTGTTGTATGCCCCATATATATAGCATTGGTGTTGGTGGCAAATTATATAATAATTTAATTGAAAAACTCAGTGTTGAATCAAGTGTTGTTTTCTGGGTATGAGAGGGCTTTCAATGTTGTTCAGATGATGGATATACTTTTATAATGAATTACACGTCTTATTTATTTATTGTCCTATCATGGGGAACTACATTTTTAAAATAAATTATATCTAATTATTTATTATCCTATTTTAATGGTACGGTCCATGGCCCTATACCCTAGACACCCACATGAATGGCCCAGATACTAAGGAGAAGTCCCTAACTGTTTTATGTGCATGCTGTATGCGGTCTGTATGCAGCCAAAATGAGGTCAGGGACCAAGAGCAGCACTGCCCCCTCAAGATTCTGAGCCTGCTTGGCAGGGTTGGTCCTGCAAAGCCAAAGCCCCCTAAAGGGAGAGCATAATAAACAAGGAAATTCTCAAAGCTGCTAATGAGAACCTTGATGACCTTGTACCTAGCCGGTGGGGATTCCGGTGGGGTGCCCCCACCCAGGCAGTGGCAGTGCTGGCAACACTAGCTGCAGTAACCCATGGGGAGG
Organism: Salvelinus fontinalis; assembly: GCF_029448725.1. NCBI lineage: Eukaryota > Metazoa > Chordata > Actinopteri > Salmoniformes > Salmonidae > Salvelinus > Salvelinus fontinalis. Next base: position 38,835,084 of record NC_074672.1, on the reverse strand, counting down.
GGGTCACACTCGGACATTCAGAGAGGGGGTATATTATTGTGGCCCTGGTGGCACGAAACCAATCGGACTGCATGCAGATGCTTGTGAACATGGTCAAAATGGATGACCGTATTGTGGGTGTTTCAGGAAGAAGGTGTACATTTGACCTCCATCATCTAGGATGTGACAATGGTAAATAAATCTCTACATTTATGCTCATTTTTTGCGCGGTCTTGCAGGCCTTCTCATGCAGCTGCAACTGCAAGTACATTTGTAAATCATGACCCATCTTGAGTTGGGCTCTGGGATGGTGCAATTGTTGAGAGGGTGAGCTTATGGTTGTGTGGGGGTAAGGGCTGAATGTGTGTGGGTGTATGTGTGTATCCCACAACAGTTGCGAAGAAAGAAGTAAAAGATGTTAGGGACTATAGAGGATGATTCACAGCAATATGTAATAAAAATCGAGGTGAGGGCGATGGAAATGCATTTGGCAATGGATCTGCTTCGGTTCGGTGGATGGTGCTGTGTGCACTTTTCGAAGGATGGATCCCAGTCGGTCCGGGGCTGTGCGATGCGGGGGGTCGGGGGTGGTCTGCCAGGCATTGGGATGACAACCCAACTCGAGATGGGGGCTTTTGGCGGGTGGAATAGTGGGGACCAATTGGAGGTTTGCTTAGTGGAGATGCAAATGTCATGGTACAACTATATAGACACTCAATCATTATGTTACTTTTTAATAGGACGTTTACAAACATATATTTTGATAAAAATAATTGAAAGGTGTGTCTCATTATGGTAAGTGGTGAAATAAGTATAGCCAGTTACAATTGTAATGGCTTAGCAGATAATAAGAAAAGACGATCAGTATTTACCTGGCTAAAAGAGAAGGATTATAATATCTACTGTTTACAGGAAACCCATTCGACAGTTTTAGATGAAGTTTTGTGGAAAAAGAACTGGGGGGCGAAATATGTTTCTCCCATGGGTAAAGAAATTCAAAAGGGGTGATGGTTTTAATTAATAATAACTTTGATCCAAATGTGCAACTTGTCCAAACAGATCCTCAAGGTAGATGGATTATTTTAAATATGTTATTGGACAATAAACATATATGGCTTATTAACCTATACGGTCCGAATAATGATGATCCAAGCTTCTTTGACAATATATATAAGAATGTATCAACTCTACAAGCAACACTAGACTCTATTATTATAGTGGGAGATTTTAATACGGTCTTAAATACCTCTATGGACCGGAAAGGAAATCACACTACAAACTATCACCCTCAGGCACTTAAGGAAATCAGGAATGTCATGGATATATTGGAATTAGTGGATATATGGAGACTTAAATACCCTGACCTAGTGAGATATACATGGTGGAGGCTTAATCAAGCTAGTCGCCTTGACTACTTTCTTATATCATTCTCTCTGGCACCAAAAGTTAAAAAGTGTTTGATAGGGGACAGAATGCGGTCGGACCATCACATAATTGGCATATATATTACTCTTACAGAATTTCCACGTCGGCGAGGATATTGGAAATTTAATCAAAGCCTACTAGATGATAAATTGTTTAGAACTAGGACAGAAGAATTTATAACTGACTTTTTTAGACATAACATAGGTACAGCAGATCCCCATATTGTATGGGACACTTTTAAGTGTGCCTTTAGAGGCCATGCAATTCAGTACTCATCTATAAAACAAAAGCAATTTCGATCAAAAGAGTCCATATTAACAAAGGAAATTGAAGGACTAACAGTACAGTTAGATAACAATAAAAACAGTACCATAGAGGCACAGAATAAGTTAGAGGAAAAACAAAAAGAAATGGAGGAACTTATTCAAGAAAGATCCAGTGTAATATATTACAAAAATAAAGCGAACTGGATGGAATATGGGGAAAAATGCACCAAATTCTTTTTCAATCTTCAATATAGAAATGCTACCAAAAAAAAACGTATTAAAACTTGTTACAAATGATGGAGTCACGCATGATTCACCAAATGATATTTTGAAAGAGGAAGTAAAGTACTTTAAGAATATATTTTCGTTTCAGGCTCCTCCATCTCCACTAACTGAAACTAATTGCATGGATTTTTTTCCCTAATAATAATGTAAAATTAACATCTGTACAGAAAGACTCATGTGAAGGCCTAATTACAGAGGAGGAACTACTTGATGCAATTGGGGCCTTTTAGGATGGGAAAACTCCAGGACTGGATGGCATACCAGTGGAAGTATACACATTTTTTGTTGATATACTCAAAGGACCATTATTAGCTTGTTTTAACCACTCCTATATAAATGATAGATTATCAGACACGCAACAAGAAGGTGTGATATCATTATTACGGAAACAGGACCCAAGTGGTATATATAAAGATCCAGTCCATTTAAAAAATTGGAGACCTCTTACACTTCAGTGTTGTGATGCAAAAATCCTAGCAAAATGCTTGGCGCATAGAATAAAAAAAGTTTTGTCAGATATTATTCATCCTAATCAGACAGGTTTTTTACATGGACGATACATTGGAGATAATATAAGGCAAGTACTGGAAACAATAGAACACTATGAAATATTGGGGACACCAGGCCTGGTTTTCATAGCTGATTTTGAAAAGGCTTTTGATAAAGTACGACTGGAGTTTATATATAAATGCCTAGAATATTTCAATTTTGGGGAATCTCTTATAAAATGGGTAAAAATTATGTATAGTAACCCTAGGTGTAAAATAGTAAATAATGGCTACATCTCAGAAAGTTTTAAACTATCTAGAGGAGTAAAACAAGGTTGTCCACTATCGGCATATCTATTTATTATTGCCATCGAAATGTTAGCTGTTAAAATTAGATCAAACATTAATATTAAGGGATTAGAAATCCAGGGCCTAAAAACTAAGGTGTCATTGTACGCTGATGATTCATGTTTTCTTTTAAAACCACAACTAGAATCTCTCCACGGCCTCTTAGAGGATCTAGATACATTTGCTATCCTCTCTGGATTAAAACCAAATTATGATAAATGTACCATATTACGTATTGGATCACTAAAAAATACACATTTTACATTGCCATGTAGTTTACCAATTAAATGGTCTGACGGTGATGTGGACATACTCGGTATACAAATCCCAAAAGAAAGAAATAATCTCACTCCAATACATTTTTATAGAAAGTTAGCAAAAATAGATAAGATCTTGCTACCATGGAAAGGAAAATACCTGTCTATTTGTGGGAAAATCACCCTGATTAACTCTTTAATCATATCACAGTTTACCTATTTGCTTATGGTTTTGCCTACACCTAGTGACCTGCTTTTTAAATTATATGAACAAAAAATATTCAATTTTATTTGGAACGGCAAGCCAGATAAAATTAAAAGGGCCTATTTATATAACGAATATGAATTCGGAGGGCAGAAATTATTAAATATTAAAGCATTAGACCTCTCACTAAAGGCATCAGTCATACAAAAGTTATACTTAAATCCAAACTGGTTCTCTAGTAGATTGGTACGAATGTCTCATCCTATGTTCAAGAAGGGCCTTTTTCCCTTTATTCAGATTACACCTGCTCACTTTCGGTTGCTTGAAAAGGAAATAATCTCCAAAATATCTTTATTTTTTAAACAAGCCTTAGAAAGTTGGTTGCAATTTCAGTTTAATCCACCTGAAAGGACGGAACAAATAGTACAACAAATCTTGTGGTTAAATTCAAATATAGTAATTGATAAAAAAACTGTATTTATCGAAGAAATGTTTAAAAAAGGTATAATTTTTGTGAATGATATCATAAATAGGACTGGTGGAGTAATGTCACACATGCAGCTAACACAGACATATGGAAATGTCTGCTCTACCCAAAATTACAACCAATTAATTGCAGCATTACCACAAAAATGGAAGAGGCAGGTGGAAGGGGATAAAAGTAAGGAACTTGTATGTCGGCCTTATATTAAAGAACATAAATGGTTAAAGAAAAGTGTGATAAATAAAAACATATACCAATTTCATTTAAGGACCAAAAAAACTTACAGCTGTGCCATATAAATTGCAAAATAGTTGGGAAGAGATTTTCGATGTACCCATTCCATGGCACATGGTTTATGAATTGATACGCAAAACAACGTCGGATTCAGAACTTCGAATTTTTCAATTTAAATTATTGTACAAAATTCTTGCAACTAATAGAATGTTATATATATGGGGGATACAATCTTCTCAGCTCTGTAGATTCTGCTGTGAGGAGGCAGAGTCATTAGACCATTTATTTTGGTATTGTCCGCATGTAGCTCGTTTTTGGTCACAGGTCCAGGAATGGTTGAAGAATTGCAACATTTGCGTAGAACTAACGCTACAGATAGCAATACTGGGGGATTTGAAAAGCCATAGTCAATCAATCAATAATATAATAATTATTTTGGCAAAAAAATATATTTTTAATTTACAATCCGTGGAAGCTATGAGAATAGGAAGATTCAAATCTTTTGTGAAGCATCACAGCACAGTTGAAAAATATATGGCAAATAAAAATCCGAAATGGATGATGTTGGAAGATAGATGGGAAAGGTTGAGTGGAGCTGAAGGGTGGGACTAATAACAAGATAAACAATGTAGGGCATACGGGATCTGTGAAATGTGTATAGGTGCGGAGCTATTGTGAAATAGCACAGTTACAAGTGGAAATCAAACTGGATGGACAACAGAAATAGAGGAAGGACTAAGAACAAACAAGAGAGAACTATTATAAAGTAGACTGTGTCTGTAAAATGTGTATAAGATGTATAAATTGAAGGTAAAAACAGAAATGTTTATCAGTTTACTCCAATTGGGGGATCGGTGGTAGGGTTTAAAAAAAAAAAAAAAAAAAAAAAAAAAAAAAAGTGTTGTTTTCTGTACCAGTTCATAAACCATGTGCCATGGAATCGGTACAATCAAAATCTCTTCCCATTCATTTACAACCTGTATGGCGCAGCTGTCAACACTTTTGTCCTCAAATGAAACTGGCATATATTTCTATTTATACCAGTTCCTTTCAGCAATTTGTATCTTTAATATATGGCAGGAAAACAAGTTCCCTAACTTCTCACTTTTTCACTTGCCTCCTCCATTTGTGTGGTAGTGCTGCGATCAGTTGGTTATAAGTTTTCGATAGCTGCACATGTGACATAACTCCACCGTTTATATTCATTATATCATTAATAAATATATATTTATTTTTAAATGTTCCATAAAAAAAGTTTTTTATTAATCAGTATATTTGAGTTTAACCATAACTTTTGTTGTAATATTTGTTTGATCTTTTCTGGAGAATAAAACTGAAATTGTAACCAGCTTTGTATGGCTTATTTAAGAAAGGGTGATACTTTAAACTATATTTTATTTTCAATTAGTCGGAATTGAGAAGTTGTAATCTGTATGAAGGCAAAAATGCCATTTTGGAACAAAGGATGAGCCTTTCTTAATAATCTACTGGAGATCCATTTTGGGTTTACGTATAACTTATGTATGAGTGATGCTTTTAGTGAGAGGTTTAAAGCTGTAATATATAATCATTTTAGCCACCCAAACTCATATTCATTATATAAATAGCATGTTTAATTTTGTCTGGCTAAGCATTTCAAATAAAATGTAATATTGTTTAGCTCATATGATTTAAAAAAAGAGTCGTCTGGGGTAGGCAGTGCCATTAATAAATAAGTAAATTGTGATAGGACCAAATAATTAATCAATGTGATTTTTCCATAAATAGGCAAGTATTTACCTCTCCATGGCTGCAGAATTTTAACTATTTTGACAAACTTTCTATTGAAATTAATTGTGGTAAATTAATTCATATTTTTTGAGATGTGAATAACAAGTGTGTCTACTTCACCATCCGCCCATTTTATTGGTAAACTACAAGGTAGAGTAAACACTATTTAATAACGATCCAATAAATAATATGGTACACTTGTCATAATAGGATTAGGTTTTAAACCAGAGAGGCTAGGATAATGATCAAGATCTTCAATGAGACTGTGCAGGGATCCAGATTGCAGACTAGAGTCATCAGCTTACATTGACACTTCAGTTTTTATCCCCTGGATTTCTAACCGCTTGATGTTCGTGATGAATCAATTTTAATAACTAGCATTTCAATGGCCATAATACATAGATATGGAGACAACGGACAGCCTTGTTTTACTCCTCTTAAAAGCTCAATACTTTCTGAGAAGTAACCATTATTTACTATTTTAAATCTGGGGTTGCTTTACATAATGTTAACCCACTGTATAAGAGATTTACTGAAATTAAAGTAATCCAGGCATTGATATCTAAATTCTAGTCGTACTTTATCAAACTTATTTTCCAAATCTGCTATGAAGATCAGGCCTGGTATCTTTGATGTGTCATAATGTTCAATTGTAATTGTCATATACTATCTCCAATATATTGTCCATGTAAAAAACAATATCTGGTAAAACCTTTTTTATTCTATGTGCTATACATTTCACCAGGATTTTCGCATCACAACATTGAAGTGTTAGAGACCTCCAGTTTTTTAAATGGACATGATCTTTACACTTACCACCTGGGTTCTGTTTTAGTAGTAATGAAATCAGAGCTTCTTGTTGAGTACCTGAAAGTCTACCATTTGTATAAGAGTAATTAAAACATGCTAATAATGGATCCTTGAGAACATCAAAAAAGGTCTGATATACCTCTACTGGTATACCATCAAGCCCTAGGATTTTCCAGACTGAAAAAATGGAATTGCCTCAAAAAGTTCCTCCTCTGTACGTTGGCCTACACACAGGTCTTTCTGTAAATTTGTTAATTTTACATTATTATTATTATTAGGAAATAAATCCTTGCAGCTAACATCATTCAGTGGAAATGGAGGAGTCTGAAAAGAAAACACATGCTTAGAAAACTTTGCTTCTTCTTTCAAAATATAATTTGGTGAATCATGGATTACTCTAAAATTTGTAACGAGTTTCTGTAAATTATTATTGGTAGCATTTCTATGTTGAAGATTCAAGAAACATTTTGTGCATCCATCATAAATTTCCATCCAATTCGCTTTATTTTGTAATACATTACATCCTTTATTTTATTCAGGGGTGGGTCAGCTTTAATATGGCGGATAGATTGTTGCTTCCATCAATGTAATTGTATGCATCATTTCCAATCCCCCATATATTTTTTGGGCAAATATATATATATCTATATACAGTTGAAGTGGGAAGTTTACATACACTTAGGTTGGAGTCATTAAAACTCGTTTTTCAACCACTCCACACATTTCTTGTTAACAAACTATAGTTTTGGCAAGTCGGTTAGGACATCTACTTTGTGCATGACACAAGTAATTTTCACAACTATTGTTTACAGACAGATTATTTCACTTATAAATCACTGTATCACAATTCCATTGGGTCATAAGTTTACATACACTAAGTTGACTGTGCCTTTAAACAGCTTGGAAAATTCCAGAAAAATATTTCATGGCTTTAGAAGCTTCTGATAGGCTAATTGACATCATTTGAGTAAATTGGAGGTGTACCTGTGGATGTATTTCAAGGCCTAACTTCAAACTCAGTGCCTCTTTCCTTGACATCATGGGAAAATCAAAAGAAATCAGCCAAGACCTCAGAAAATAATTGTAGACCTCCACAGGTCTGATTCATCCTTGGGAGCAATTTACAAACACCTGAAGGTACAACGTTCATCTGTACAAACAATAGTTTGCAAGTATAAACACCATAGGACCACGCAACCATCATACCGCTCAGGAAGGAGACATGTTCTGTCTCCTAGAGATGAACGTACTTTGGTGCAAAAAGTGCAAATCAATCCCAGAACAACAGCACAGGACCTTGTGAAGATGCTGAAGGAAACAGGTACAAAAGTATCTATATCCACAGTAAAACGAGTCCTGTATCAACATAACCTGAAAGGCCGCTCAGCAAGGAAGAAGCCACTGGTCCAAAACCGCCATTAAAAAAAGCCAGACTATGGTTTGCAACTGCACATGGGGACAAAGATCATACTTTTTGGAGAAATGTCCTCTGGTCTGATGAAACAAAAATAGAACTGTTTGGACATAATGACCATCGCTATGTTTGGAGGAAAAAGGGGGAGGCTTGCAAGCCGAAGAACACCATCCCAACTGTGAAGCACGGGGGTGGCAGCATCATGTTGTGGTGGTGTTTTGCTGCAGGAGGAACTGGTGCACTTCACAAAATAGATGGCATCATGAGAAAAGAAAATTATGTGGATATAAATTGAAGCAACATCTCAAGACATCAGTCAGGAAGTTAAAGCTTGGGTCTTCCAAATGGTCAATGACCCCAAGCACACTTACAAAGTTGTGGCAAAATGGCTTAAGGACAACAAAGTCAAGGTATTGGAGTGGCCATCACAAAGCCCTGACCTCAATCTTATAGAACATTTCTGGGCAGAACTGAAAAAGTGTGTGCAATCAAGGAGGCCTAGAAACCTGACTCAGTTACACCAGCTCTGTCAGGAGGAATGGGCCAAAATTCACCCAACTTATTGTGGGAAGCATGTGGAAGGCTACTTGAAAAGTTTGACCCAAGTTCAACAAGTTAAAGGCAATGCTACCAAATACTAATTGAGTGCATGTAAACTTCTGACCCACTGGGAATGTGATGAAAGAAATAAAAGCTGAAATAAATCAAGCGCTCTACTATTATTCTGACATTTCACATTCTGAAAATAAAGTGGTGATCCTAACTGACATAAGACAGGGCATTTTTACTAGGATTAAATGTCAGAAATGTTGAAATCCTGAGTTTAAATGTATTTGGCTTAGGTGTATGTAAACTTCCGACATCAACTGTACATACCCATATACACTACCGTTCAAAAGTTTGGGGTCACTTAGAAATGTCCTTGTTTTTGAAAGAAAAGCTATTTTTCTGTCCATTAAAATAACATCAAATTGATCAGAAATACAGTGTAGACATTGTTAATGTTGTAAATGACTATTGTAGATGTAAATGACTGATTTTTGATGAAATATCTACATAGGTGAACAGAGGCCCATTGTCAGCACCCATCACTCCTGTGTTCCAATGGCACGTTGTATTAGCTAATCAAAGTTGCTCATTTTAAAAGGCTAATTTGTCATTAGAAAACCCTTTTGCAATTATTTTAGCACAGCTGAAAAATGTTTGAGCTGATTAAAAAAGCAATAAAACTGGCCTTCTTTAGACTAGTTGAGTATCTGGAGCATCAGCATGTGGGTTCGATTATAGGCTCAAAATGGCCAGAAACAAATACCTTTCTTCTGAAACTCATCACTCTATTTATGTTCTGAGAAATGAAGGCTATTCCATGCGAGAAATTGCAAAAAAACTGAAGATCTCGTACAACACTGTGTACTACTCCCTTCACAGAACAGCGCAAACTGGCTCTAACCAGAACAGAAAGAGTAGTGGGAGGCCCCGGTGTACAACTGGGCAAGAGCACAAGTACATTAGAGTGTCTAGTTTGAGAAACAGACACCTTACAAGTCTTCAACTGGCAGCTTCATTAAATAGTACCCGCAAAACACCAGTCTCAACGTCAACAGTGAATAGGCGACTCCGGGATGCTGCCCTTCTAGGCAGAGTTCCTCTGTCCAGTGTCTGTGTTCTTTCACCCATCTTAATATTTTATTTTTATTGGCCAGTCTGAGATATGGCTTCTTCTTTGCAACTCTGCCTAGAAGGTCAGCGTCCCGGAGTCGCCTCTTCACTGTTGACGTTGAGACTGGTGTTTTGCGGGTACTATTTAATGAAGCTGCCAGTTTGAAGCTGACAGTATTTTAATGGACAAAAAATTAGCTTTTCTTTCAAAAACAACTACATTTCTAAGTGACCCCAAACTTTTGAACGGTAGTGTACTTATACAGAAACATTCATACATATACATTCATACATATACACACTTATTTTAGAATATATCTTTATTATTCTCCGCAAACCTTACCACCCTCCCCCATTTGGAGTAAACTAATAAACAATAACACTTAGGCTTCTACTTTCAGGTTATGCATACTATACACATTTTACAGACAATCTATTTTACACTAGTTTGTCTGTTTTTAGTCCTGGCCATCCTCTATTTCTGATATCCATCCAGTTTGATATCTATTGGTAACTGTGCTATTTCACAACAGTTCTGAACCTATATACATTTTACAGACCACGTATATGTTTTACATTGGTTATCTTGTTGTTATTAGTCCCACATTTCACTTGATCGCTCTTGAATAAGTACCTCCAATTCTTTTTGTTTTTCCTCTAACCTATTTTGTGCCTCTATAGTACAGTTCCCATTACCATCTACCTGTGCTGTTACTTCCTCTATTTCCTGTATTAGTCTAATCTCTTTTGACCTAAACTGTAGTTTTAATGATGAGTATTCTATTGAATGGCCTCTAAAAGCACATTTAAAAGTGGCCCTTACAATAAGGGGATCTGCTGTACCTATGTTGTGCAGAAAAAGGAAGTCAATTATGAATTATTTTGTCTTCGTTAAGAACAAATTGATATCCAATAGGCTTTTATTACATTTCCAAAGTCCCGTCCATGTGGATATTCTGTAAGAGTTATATCGAGGTCAGTTAGATGGTGGTCCGATCACACTCGGTCTCCTATTAATACTTTTTAAACTTTTCATGCCAGCAAGGATGAAACTAGGAAGTAATCAAGACGGCTACAGTAGCTTGATTAAGCCTCCTCTACAGTATGTACATCTCACTAGGTCAGCATTTTTCAGCCTCCAGGGTGATAGTTTATAGTGTGATTTCCTTTACGATCCATAAAGGTAATTAAAACCGTATAATAATCTCCCACCATAATAATAGATTCATTCGTTGCTTGTGAGGTCAATAGATTATTATATTTTCGAAGAAGTGTTGATCATCATTATTTGGCTCATACATATTAATTAGCCAGATCTGGTTTTGGTGCAAAAGCATATTCAAAAGAATCCACCTTTCTTGAGGATCTGCTTGCACAATCGGTTCAACATTTTTATTAATTAGCATTATCAACCCTTTTGAGTTTCTTTGCCCATGACAAAAATATATTTCTCCCTCCCAGTCCTTTTTCTGCACCAACCTTATCTATATTTGTAGAATGAGTTTCCTGCAAACAATATATATTATATTCTTTCTCTTTTAACCATGTAAACATTGATCTTTTTTATGATCTGCTAAGCCATTACAATTATAACTGGCTACACTTATTTCCCCCACTTACCATAATGATGGCTATAAGCATGTCAGCCCAGCCTGCTCAGTTCATTGGATCCAATTGTTCGAAAACATTTGAAAAACTGAAGAGAAAATTACCGATAAATATCGTAAGACCAGCTCTTTATGTCCATTACATGCAAGACATATTTCATGTAGTCCTCATTATATCCTGTTTTATTCGCACAAAAGAGGAAGAAGGAAAAAGGAGCATAGATTCTAACGGCCGCTAATGACTGCCAATAAAAATGTGTCTTTTGCATCACACTACCCATAAAGGAATACCTAAGTTTAACTTACAACTGACCCTGACACAGCCATGGCACGATAGCCAAGAATACATGCAGTACTGACAATCCAGAGCAACCCTCTGTCCACCCACCCACATTTAGTTTTTATTCCAGGGTCGTTGCTCTATCATATCGACTGTTTTACACCTAGGCCTATATCATTAGGATCAGGAATATAACAGGTAGTGTAAATAGGTTCTATAGAATGATAAACTGGGTGTCCCGAGCCCTGAACGCTGACCAGCTCAGAGGCGTGGTACATCACACTGTACACCACGGGCATAACAAAGCACCCATTTTTACTGCCCTAATTATGTCGACAACCAGCCTACAATAGCAATAAGGCACCTCGGGGGTTTGTGGAATATTGCCAACACACCACAGCCAAGGCCTGCATCCAGGCACTCCACGTTGCGTCGTGCTTTGAACAGCCCCCAGCCACGGCATATTGGCCACACACCACACCCCCCCGGGCCTCACCGCTTAAATGTATAATATACCTCTTACTTAGAGAAAAAATAAGTTATGTCTGTCATCTACGCTTCTTTCGCAGTGCAAAGATGTTTAGGGACCGGGGAGAAAAGGCAATAAAAATAAAAATGGGAACGATTTTCTGTCCAAATGACATCAGTTTGACTGGTAAGGAAATAAAAAGCTGTAAAAATGACCCAGCATGTTTCTGATGAGATTTCAGTTTGGCTTGGATGCAAATGTAATGTGGTTAAAATACTATCAGCTTTTATTATGCTGATAAAAATAGCACCTCTACAGATGGTCCCGAACTGCACATTCACATTCTCTCAAGATGCTGAAGGAAATAAATCATATTTCTGCCTGAGTAAAGATTTAGTAAAGATTTAGCCTACATTTGGTGTTTCTTTTTACTGCAAGAAATGCTTAATTCTGCAACAGTTAATATTAAGGCTATGTGAGAAGTTCTAGACCCAGTGTCCAGACTTCAGTTTCTATTGAACCCTCTGAACAGAAGGCTACAGTTCCCTTGATGTGCCATAGGCCTATTTGAAGTCCTGTCTTGTGACTGTCTAATTTGTACAGCGCCTAACAATCATCACACATAACAACATACCAACATACCACCGCTATCATCCTCTTTAAAACCACTTCACCTGACCTTTCCCAAACATGACCTTCCTGGCCCTCCATTCTATTCATTTTCACAGCTTTTCTCTTATTGAATTAAACTCCAACATTGTCCTTTTTGCCTCCGTGGATAACGCAAATGTTTTGTACCCAGTCCCAAAAGCATTAGCGTAGGCTATTTGGCGTGTGTAGGCCTAAAGTTAGGCCAGAAAGCTAAGTCTTATACACGACTGCCAGATAGCCTAAAATAATGAAAGAAAAACCTAATGTAGAATATTCAAGATCTAAATTGCACAAGGATGGATTTTTTTTTACATTTATGAATTTTTTAAGGTTTTGTTTTCTCTTTATTCAACCAGCTCACCCACCCACCCACCCACCAACGGGGACTGTGGGTTATGAGTCAGTCAACCCGCGCATCACTAGTGTGCGTGTGCGTGTGCGTGTGTGTGCGTGTGTGTGCGCGCATGCGTGTGCGTGCACATGCGTGTGCGTGCGTGCGTGTGCGTGCGTGTGTGTGCGTGTGCGTGTAGGAATATTGTTTGCTCTAGTGGAAATGATATCTGGTGTGGGGTGATACAGCAGACCTGCGCTGACTCCTCATATATCAAACACTCTGCTCTGTACACACACACATACACAGAAATATATACACACACACACACACATACACAGAAACATATACAGACACACACATATACACACATGCATGGGGACCCAGGAAACCTTTAGGATATTAAAAGTAGTTTTTTCCCCCTCTTGTCTTTTTCATTAAGAGTGTTGAAAAGCTATGGGTCTGCATTCTCTCTGTACCATGGCGCGCACACACACACACACACGCACGCGCACGCGCGCACACACACACACACGCACGCACACGCACACACACAGAAAGAGAAACAAAGGTTGACAAGGGAATGAAGTTCAGCCTCCTGTTGTTCACATGGTTTAGTTCAGCTGGTCTTCTTAACAAATGCCACAGTACAGAACAGAAAGAAAACTTGGCCTCCATTCAAACTTCTCTCATGATTTCTAAGATTTGAAATAGTTCTGTTTGTGTACCCCTCTGCCCCTCTTTCTCTCTCTACACCTCCCTCTTTTCTTTGCTGTATCACCCTGGGCCATGGGGTTTTCTGTATCACCCTGGGCCATGTGGTTTGCTGTATCACCCTGGGCCATGTGGTTTTCTGTATCACCCTGGGCCATGTGGTTGGGAGGTGGGGTTTACTGTATCACCCTGGGCCATGTGCTTGGCAGGTGGGGTTTGCTGTATCACCCTGGGCCATGTGGTTTGCTGTATCACCCTGGGCCATGTGGTTGGGAGGTGGGGTTTGCTGTATCACCCTGGGCCATGTGGTTGGGAGGTGGGGTTTGCTGTATCACCCTGGGCCATGTGGTATTCTGTATCACCCTGGGCCATGTGGTTGGGAGGTGGGGTTTGCTGTATCACCCTGGGCCATGTGGTATTCTGTATCACCCTGGGTCATGTGGTATTCCGTATCACCCTGGGCCATGTGGTTGGGAGGTGGGGGTTGCTGTATCACCCTGGGCCATGTGCTTGGGAGGTGGGGTTTTAGATCCAACAGGGACAGAGTCCGTTTCTGCCAAGGCAGACCCAAGTCTGTCCAATGCTGCCTCCTCTGGCCAATCCAACACACACACACACACACACACACACACACACACACACACACACACACACACACACACACACACACACACACACACACACACACACACACACACACACACACACACACACACACACACACACAATAGGGCTGGGCGGTAAATCGT